>NC_141026.1:50932500-51040000 GCF_052040795.2 Danio rerio | reverse complement strand
TTCGGCAGCAAGCAATCGGAAAGCAGAAGTCCACCGCTTAAGAGGAGTCCAGAGAACAATGCCCTGTGAACTTTGGTTCCAACCACAGTTGTTCTCAAGAGCTTGATTATTGCGGTCGCTGAATTTCCTTTTATTTGTAATGTTTTCTTACAGGAAGATACATTTAAAAAGTTACTGGCGAGTTACTGATGTGCATTAATGTTATATATATATTTTTTTTTTCTTTAAAAAAGCGGGAATCTCATGCAACAATACAAAACAGTATTGCTGCTTCAGATTATTTCAGACATATGGAAACATATTGGATAATTAAGTGAAGCAAAGCCACAGCACATGCAACTTGATCTTCCATTGTTAGATGAATTTAATAAAAAGTGTGCAACATTTTCACGCTAGAAAGCATTATTTATATGGGAATGTATAACTGATATGATATGCTGCCACGGCCCCTTTAAATATGAAATCAATGTTGCGAATTTTGACGCCCTCGCTGCTGGAGCTAAGGGCAGATAATGCTGTTGCCAGGGCAGCCAAAGCAAACTCTGACGCTCGCAACGCCTTTGGTGTGAATGCACAGTATTGGTGTGTTCAGATTAGACAGGGATGAAGCGTCAAGCGTGACTGATTTATGTTAAGTCAATGCAAAGACCCGAATAAACATCTTGCGGCGGTATTTGAACAAATAAGACGGCACGAATGACGTGATTCACGTGAATAGCTCGTTTCACACAGTAATACCGGTAAATATCTGGAAAATTTCCAGAAAGACTTTACCGGTAAAATAAATAAATAAATAAATAAATCGCTGTTCACACAGGCGAGGACGTTACGGAATTTTTCCGGAAAAGACCGTTTACACATCCATTACAAAATACTGGTAAATTCTGACATCATTAACCAGAAATGACCTCTAAACGGCTGGGCTTGTATTTGTAAACATTTGACTATATTACAAACTCTATGGATGGATCAGTCTCTGGAATCTGGAATCAGCACGCTCTATTGTGTATGCGGTGCAACTTCATTAATATGCATGATAGCTTCGAAGACTGTTTTTACCTGTTATAGTGTTCAGACTGCAGAGAGACGCCAAGTTTTATTGCCAAAACAAGCAGGAGAACAAGAATTGTTTGGAGATGCGGGTCGTCAGTGTTGCCTTTATAATTTGCTGCAGTGAAGGTTTTGTTTTCATCTTCCCTCTATGAGAGCGCAGCTGGACTCACGTGTGGATTACAGTGCACACGACGGCAGAAATACCTGTCTAAAGAACACGTGTTTACCCGAGAGCTTTTTTTATCTGGAAATGGTGAAATCCGTATTTGCTGCTTGTCTCCTTTTAATAAAGACGCATGACCAGTTGGTGTTGATTGAAGACTAGTGGTCTTTGTTTATTCAGAGGCAAAGTTAGTTAGTATCGTCAGCAGTACTCTTTTAGTGTTTAAAGATGGACCTTAGTTCAATGATTTCAATGAGTTATTAATGTTTACAGTACATTAATATCACTACAATATTATGGACTGAAATATCTGCTGTAAATGCTGCTCTCCGAGTATAAACATGTAAGCACTACAAAAAAAACTGACCATCGTGTAGGATTTTATCCCCATTTTGTGACAGAAATAACACACACGGCTTTCTGATGCTACCTTCCAAGTGCATTCAAGTTACAGAGAAATGGGGAGGTTTTTTTTCTCTCATTCGCTGTGCGGTATCAAACATTGCATTAAAATTACACGCTTACAGCTATTCCTCAAATCAAATATCTCGTTTGTCATGAGGGGCATGAATGAAATTCCTGAATGAAAGAGCCAAGCAGTTAAAGTCCACCATTTAATATTTTTTTCTAATAATTTGATTACTGATGTCCATGTAAACACAGTCACTGTCTTTCTCCCCTGCGTCTGTGTGTTTGTTTTGCCTTTGTGAAAATCAGCGTGTGCCCAAACAGACACTCCCATTTTTATGCAAATATTTACGGACCTTCCCTCTTTCTCTCCTCCGACACTCCACCCTAAATGGAGCTGGACACGCCCTCTTTCCTGACTTTTTCCAAAGTAGAGATGTGAAAAAACCCTGCTGAAACAGGGGGGTTTCATGGCCCTCTAATAACTGAAAAAACTTTTTTACATTAAGGGAGTCAAAAAAATAAGCCTATTTTTTTTTTAAGTGTTCCTAAAGTAAAAAAAAAAAAAAAAGAAAGAAAAAAAGAGAAACAAAGTTGAGCTTCTGTTATACTTCTGATTTTTTCCCCCTTTCTAGTCAAAATCTGTCATGGCTGAGCAAAAGTTAAAAGTTTAATATGAATTTTGAAATGAATTTTGCTGAATTTCAAAATTGGAAAAGCTGGTTTCTTGAATATCGTCTACTTTAATGAGAGACAACTCTATCGCCCCCTTGAGTACTTGGATAGTAACTGCCACAGATATACACATTACTGTTATTATCGCATTCTCATAATAAAGATGAAGACACAAAGAGAATCCCCATAATATGACACAATGCTGTTCATCAATTCGTTTCACGAGTCAATTCAGACGCTGGCTTTACATGAGTTTCATTAACTATCAATTAGCTTGTCTCTGCCGAGCGGTGAGTTTTTAACCACAGCGGACTGGACTTCAGAATGAGAAGAGGCGAAGCATGACCGAATTTTCCTACAGGACGATCGAGCTGCACCAACATTTCCTCCCTGCGCTAATGAAAAGAGCTGACCTCTCACCCTAGATGGTTTTACATTACCAGAGAGCGAAAGAGGGGTAGCATTACTTGCACCAGCGCCCCTGAGAGACAGACCAAAAGATAAACCGAGAGAGAGAAACGTAGAAAGGCTATCTCTCTCAAGACAGCGCTCCTGCTGCCAGCGTGATCCTTAATTATACCACAGGTACAAAGCAGGAGATATCGCATTTCCCCTGCTCTCTCCCACAGACTTGCCTAATTAGATAGTAACACAGAGGAGGAGGAGGGTTTACCAGAGGCCCTTCTGTATTTAAATCAATGATTCTGAAGCCAGTCAGTCAAAACCAGAGACCTGTCATTCAAATTAACACTTTATTAACTGCTTCTAAATCCTGTCAATCAGAAACCTGTCAAAGAAAGTCCAACATATTTTCAGATTTGGCCTGTCAGAGCTGTGGCTGAAACAAGGGACTCGTTGAACCATTATGCTCAAAGGTATTTTTGTTACAGCTGAAGTCAGAATTATCAGCCCCCCCCTGAATTATCAGCCCCAATGTTTATTTTTCCCCCCAATTTATGTTTAACGAAGTGAAGATTTTTTTCAACAAATTTGTAAATATAATAGTTTTAATGACTAATTTCTAAAACTGATTTATTTTATCTTTGCCATGATAACAGTACATCATATTTTACTGGATATTTTAACACAATTCTATACAGCTTAAAGTGACATTTAAAGGCTTAACTAGGTTAATTAGGTTAACTAGGCAGGTTAGTGTAGTTAGGCAAGTTATTGTATAACGATGGTTTGTTCTAAAGACAGTCGGGAAAAAAATTAGCTTAAAGGGGCTAATAATTTTGACTTTAAATTGGTTCATAAAAAAATTTAAACTTCTTTTATTCTTTTATTAAATTAAAGGGGGGCTAAAAATTCTGACTTCAACTGACTTTTAACTTCAAACAAACAAAAAAGTAAATTCTTACATTGTTACATAGGCTAAAATGATTAGCTCTCCTGCACAGCAAATTAGCCAGTGTACATTTTACACTACGTTTTGAATTTAACACATTTGTGGTGTATAAATGAGTCCCACCAGCCAAGTGCCCAGGTTACACTTGAAGTGTTGAATATATAGACCTCACTATTTTACACTTTGAGTGTAAAAATGCACACCACATTAAAAACATGTTAACAACTGCAGGGCAAATTGTCCAGTATATAACATTAAAGTCAGAATTATTAGCCCCTCTTTTGATTATTTTTAAAAAATATATATTTCCCAAGTTATGTTTAACAGAGAAAGGAAATTTTCACAGTACATCCGATAATATTCATTCTTCTGGAGAAAGTCTTATTTGTTTTATTTAGCCTAAAAAGCAACTTTAGTGTTGAAAAATGTGTTGAAAAATCTCTATTAAACAGAAATTGGGGGAAAAAATAAACAGGGGGGCTAATAATTCTGAATTCAACTGTATATGCCCCTAGATTGACTCCATATAATTACCCTAACTTGCCTAGGTAACTTAATAAGCCTTTAAATTACACTTAAATACACTGAATACTAGTATCTTGAAATAACTTAAGATAGTAGTTTCTTTAAAAGACTTCAACTGTGTGTATATTTACAATTTTACTTAATTATTATATCAACTAAAAGAGAAACTTGCATTTATAGTTTTATTTTTATGTACAGAAAATGTGTGATTTTAATTTAATTTAGTAATTTAGAACAGTTCTGGTACAATGGTACAATGGTACATTCCTGCACACTGAAAAAGCAGTTTTTCACTGGCAAGTTCTTAAGTAAAGAGAGAGAGAGAGAGAGAGAGAGAGAGAGAGAGAGAGAGAGAGAGAGAGAGAGAGAGAGAGAGAGAGAAAAGCTTTTATGCAACTGAAAAAAGTTATTTCAGGTGAACTTCTCTCATCATGCATGTAGCAAAAGTTTCTACTGTACATCTACTGTACTTTAATGAGAGGCAACTTTATCGCCTCCTTGAGTACTTGATTGTAACTGTCACAAATACACGTTAAGTGCAACGAGACTGTGGCTAATGCAAACATGCCTGTTTGTGTCTCTTTAGGATTTGAGTTAGAGTTTAGGTCTTGGGTCACTGAAATAAATGTGTGCACTTTTTCTGCAAGCATATGTCAGTCCTTCTTTTAAATTGAACAGTTACTGATGTGCCATCTTATTCTGTAGTTTAATTAAGGTTTTCATTTATGACTAATTAAATTGATTATGCCCCCTACAGATCCCAGCAGCTATGTAATTATGTGGAAGTTGTTAAGCAGGTGCTGTAATGAAAAATGTCTTGTTAAACGATGTGATTGTGAACGCATCGCATTAGCATCAGTGACACAAAAGGCATACATGTAATGCACCAAAAATCCCACGCGCAATCTTACATATAAGGTGATATTAAATTTGTCCTTGAGCTATTAAAAAGAGTAAAGATTTCTATTAAGCCGTCATAGAATGTGGAACACAATTTTTTTCAGGATTTTTCAGATTAAGACTTCATTGTACCGTTATACAAATGCTGTACCTTCTTCAACACAGGCTCATTGGAGATATGCTGTACTGTATGCTGCAGTCTACACATGAAACTGCAAAACGCACTTAATTATAGACCTTTTTCATGGCTGCTGCATGAAGGGCGCCATAGCGACCAGCGTCTTCCAGTAGAATGCTAAAAACTTCCGTTAACAGCGTGTACAACTGGTAATTTGCGCTCCGAAAATGGGTTTCAATAACGTTTTTAATGGATAACAGAGTGTTTTTGTGACACACCACTTAGAAATGTGTCTGTTAAAGCCGTTTTAATCTGTCACATGTGGTTCAAGCGCGTCAGAAATACGAAAAAAACGTCCCCTAGTTCACGTGTCTGCCGTCAGAAATACAGTGTCTGTTTGCGTTCCCGGCCTGTCAGCTGTTAGCTCAGCGGCTCTTTAACACACACACACACACACACACACACAGAGAGAGCAAACCAGAGTACTGGCATGAAACTTAACAGGTATGAAAGTCGTGCAATTTACAAAAATGACCAATAAAAGTCTGTTATTGATACTCTACTGGCTGATTTGCTGTTCATTCTAATCGCGAGCCGTTTGTGTTTTATTTTGTGTGTTGTTTTCACCATGGTTTGTACAGTATTTTTCGGTCATTTCGAAATGACACTAACCTATATTTTCACTTTGTCACAGTTATTAGATCAGTGTGTCAGTGGCACAGTACAGGCTACATGTGTGTGTCAAACATTTTGGTGAACTACATGTGTTTGGGCTGGTTATATATTTAAAATAAAGAGAAAAATGTTGACTTCATTTAAACTGCAGAAGATGCCGTCTGACAACGAGGGGAAATGCCTCACAGCAGCAGTTTTCCATCCTATTAGATCGCATTTCTTTAAATGATCAGTCCAGGAGATGGTGCTGATGGACAACAGTGATAGTTCAAAGAGGATAAAAGCAGGTAAAATATATTAAAACTATCGTTTCAAAGCTGTCCAAAATGTGACTGTTTACACGCATCAGCTGCCGACCAGAAGTTCTTCGCATTGCGCATACACGCAAAGCATAATGGGTAATTTTGCGTTCCAAGAAAAAGGTCTATACATTTGACTGCAGGTTCTTGGTAAAATGAACGCTATAGGGGAGTATGACTGCAACAACTTTTATTTCTTTTCACACAAATGATATTTACAGGGATGTTTTATTGAAGAATAAAGGATTATTTTCATACAGTTCTTTGCACAACAACAAATAAATACCACAAAACAACTTATTGGTGTCTATGATTTCTAATAAAACATTCATTCATTCATTCATTCATTCATTCATTCATTCATTCATTTTCATCGTCTATAGGCCCAACCCTAGTGTCCTGCATATGTTTGTAACAACCCAAATCAAATATACCTGAGCCAGCTAATTAAGCTCTTTTTAGTTAAATTAGAAACTTTCAGGCTCGTGTGTTAAAGAAAGTTGGAGCTAAACTATGCAGGACACCGGCCCTCCAGGACCGAGTTTGGGCACCCCTGCCTTCACGAAATCTTGTTTTGGATGAAAAAAAGTGTTTATATATGCACACACATACTGTAAGCCTGTTTAATTTTTAAAAAATCAGAGAAGGAAGAAAATAGTTTAAAAAACATACAAAACTTGGTTTTCGTTTTTGGTTAAAAAACCCCACAACAACTTCAAAGTCTACGCTCTGCAAAACACGCTTCAAATGCATTGCAGTTGAACACATTACAAAGCAATAGCTCTTTGAAGTCACACACTAAAAGAATAATCTTAATATGAATTTGTGCAGCACACAGCAGATCCATTAAGATAGCGTAATCCCTGGGTGTCTCTGCTCCGTTATGTTGCCGCTAAACAATCCTTTCCTTGCTGGAGCGAGCCTTTGTATCGAAATTAATTTCAGGACAATGAAGCCTTTAATATGCTCATAACAGAAATGCTTGGATGAAGATGAATGTGTGCAGCTCGGGGAAGCGCAGGTTTATCTGCTTTAGAAAGCAAGACGTGTGAAGCAGCGGGTTAGCGGGTCTCTCAGGCCTTTGATTAATAGCCTTAGCTCGTCTTCAGGCCCTCCTCCCTGAGCTTGTGTAATAACTGCCCCGTGGCTGAGCTTCACTCCAGACGTTTTGAGGAGAAATGGATGGCTGACTGTTCGTCTTCGAGACAAGTATCAGCTGGGGCAATTAAACAATACAAACATGCAGGCCTTCACAATTCGTTACACTGTTGGGTCTGACAGAACATGAACTATGGGGAACGATCGGAGAGGGCTTCCAGATAGCTCGACCAATCATGTTTTGAATTACTGTTTAAAAGCGCACGTCGATAAAGAGGAAACTGATGACATCGTCTCGCAGTGGATTGGGACGCACTTAATGGCCGGTTTGTAGGACAAGATTGTTAGTGTCAGTAACGGCTGAATGTGTGATATTTTGTCGAAACAAATGGTTGTATGTGTGTCATTTAGGCTTGTTTCTATCAAGTATTAGCATGTGTTTTGTGTGATCCACTCACAAGTGGTCAACAGAGACCTATTAACATTTTCACCTGGTGTTAACATGCACTCAAATATGTCTCTCTCGGGATCACTTGTGTCCAGATTTTATTAAGACCCTTCCTGTTTTGTCAAGATTTACAACATGCAGGAGCAGTGCATTGAACAAGAACGTAGCCTGAGGGTTACACAACAACAGCAATCTGACTGAATGCGCTTTCAGATACAACTGGAAGTGGTTAAAAGTGGACATTTTACATCTACATTTAGCAACTCACTCATTCTGAAAACGTACCCCTATATACGTTTATGGAGAGCACCAAGTACATGCCAGGAGGTCCATCTTTTGCAGTTTTTGTTTTCATGAATCCACCAGAGGCTGCTGTGTATGCATTTTAAGATCTCAAATGTCTCTCGCGAGTGCCATTCCTGCCTGCTGTTCTTGCGTAAATCCACCAGAGGCCGCTGTCAACTGACCCACCCTCCTTTTTCATTAAACACAACCGAAAGTTTTTTCAAAAGAAATCCTGAAAAAAAGGCCCCCTGATTTTTACCACGTTTTCTGATTTTGCCACATTCTCACCCTGTTATTTATCTGTTTGTTTCATTTTTTGGCTTTTGTTTGTATCTAACCTGATTTCTGGAACCATTCTCCATCAGACTCGAACCCCTTCATCTTGGTCAACTACTTTCTACCACTCAATTTTGCCACTTTGTCTCTACCCGGGAAAAAGATTTGGCCGCCAGATTGACCGTCAAGCCACTGGGAAATGTCCCACCTTTGGCCAGTCCGCCCCTGGTCATACCTGGTCATGGTCTTATTTACACCTGGAATCAAGATTTTTTTTGTCAATCACAAACAGACAAGGCTAAATGCCAACATAGATTCATTCTTAAAAGGTAGCCCTATGTACATTTCTGGAGATCGCGAGTTATGTAGCCAGAAGTACGTATAGCTGCATTTCGTCTTTAAAACGACCTCTACACTGTCAGAAACAAAGGTTCGAGAGTTGTCACTGGGGTGGTACATATTTAAAAAGTACATGTTTGTACTTGAAGGGTCTATTTTGGTAACTCAAAAGTATATATTAGTACATAAAAATTTTAAGTGAAACAATTTTGTACTTTTAAGGTACTAATATGTACCCTTGAGGTATTAATATGGAGCTTTAGGTACAAGTTTGTACCTTTTGAAAAGGTACCACCCCACTGACAGCTCGCATACCTTTATTTTCTGAAAGCGTAGCGCTCGTGCGTTCACTCGTGGGTTCACGCGAGAACAGCGCGTGCGCGAACCGCACTCGCGAGAGGCGTCTGAGACGCGAAAAAGCGCACAACAGCAGCCTCTCGCGGATTCACAAAAACAAAAACTGCAGCTGTACATATCCGCCGGGACGTATTCCGCGGTCTCCAGAAACGTCCGCGGGACTACGTTTCCACAATGAGCCCGGGTTGAAAAAATGAACACGCTTTTAACTCTATGGTGCGTACGATAACACCAATGTGATCAGTAAATTAATTTAAGTAGGCTTAACCTTTTATTTTATCTTCAATTTTCTAATGTTTGTTATGTATTCTATCTTTTGAAGCTAATATCCTCCCCATATTTGTAACGGTTGTCGGGGATGTATCCCGTATTTTCATATCCTAATCTTGACAGGTATAGTTTAATCACTTTTCTGACACAAATAGCCTACTCTAACGTGCAGTAAGCAGTTCTAGTTTCTAATTTAAATATGTAAATCCAACTTATATATATAAAATATATAACATATAATACAAGTTAATGGTTAGATTACAAAGATATACAAATAAGTCATAGCTATATGCCACATATATTTTAAAACGTATCAAAACAAGTTTATATGAATATGATGACTTATAGCCTATATTAATGAGGTCCAAGGAACATTTCCAGATTTTGATGAATAGGGCTACTACTATATGTTAATGCTTTACATTTAAGTCCAGCAGTTTTGCTTTTACTTTTTAAGAACAGTGTCATTTTTATTATCTTTTAAAAGCACATTTTATTTTAAACGTTGACGTTTTCTTTATTTTTTGACTTGTAAGCACAGTGCAGTGTTATGTAATGTTCAATGTAGTGTAATGTTCAAATTATTTATAATGTTTAAAGTGACTGACAATAATAAATATACTTAAAAATAGGAATTAATCTGCCTCTTTTTTGATTTGTGCAGAGCTGTAGCTGCTTAATTAGGCCTACTACGCTACTGTTTTTCAATGCCGGTCCTTAAGGTGGTACTTGGTGAGACAATTTTTTTCTGAGGTGGTACTTGGTGAAAAAAGTTTGAGATCCACTGCTTTACAAGATTATTCATATTTAGTTTATGCTAGTAAATACATTAATGGATCATTATACTAAGGTGTTACTGAATATTTTCATTATGCAAAAGATTATTCACAATGTTCTTTAAGGAACAGTTAACTGAAAGCTTAGTTGGGAAAATACTCTTTCATTGATTTGTGTGGATTTAACTTAGAACTAGCAGCATTCTACCACAACTGGGATGTTCCACGGTGTAAAACATGATTTTGTATTCTCTTTTCTTCATCTGTGTTAAGCTGCTTTGACACAATCTCCATCGTGACAGTGCTGTAGAAATACAGATGACTTGACTTGACTAAAGATCCCAGCAAAAATAGCCATTTGAAAAGAGCAAACATACACTTCCTGACACTTTTAAGGGAAACGCTATATTAAATGAATGTAATCTGGACATACAACCACTCTACCACCATAGAGACACTTTCATGTGATTTAAAGTGTCATTTCTGTCACTTTTCTGTCATTTGCAATTCTTCTCATGTCCTTATGGGTTAGTAAAGTGTCCACTGGGTGTGCATTATATACACAATAGAACTCAAGAGGTCTTTTTCATGGCCAACTGAACATCATACATTTTGCCTAACATTCAGTCATGCCACATCATGGAGCTCTGCCTACACTGAAGTGTCATTGGTTTAAAAATTTTGCTATACATCTACAATAAATGTTCTTACTGGCCAGCAGCCATTGGAATGTATAAGAGTGTAAGTTTAGTACTATTTCAGCATACAAGAACAATTTAAAGGTGTCCTGCTATGTTTTTTTTAAACAAAAGTATTGCCTCCAAACTTATTAAAACAACCCAGGTCTAGTCCTGAGTTATCCAGGAATGTACATATGTATCACATTATCCTAAAACAAATAATTACAATTTGGAAGGAAATTTAGAAAGAACAAGCTGTAAAGGTGGTGGTTCATTCTGCTGTGGAAACACCTGATAAATAAGGGACTAAGCTGAAGGAAAGTGAATGAATGAAAGCTGTAAAGGCATTGCCCTAATCTAGAAAGAGGGCGGGGAGCAGCAGTTTATTTGCGTTCAAAAGCAACATATGGAAACAGAGTGTTTTTGCTTTAGTCCAACAAGGTTTGTTTCCACTGAGTGGTTAAGTTTGATACTTTACAGCAGTAATTCCCAACCTTTTTTTTGCCTGAGACCCCCTTTCCCCCGGGAAATTACTGTAAGCCGCCCCTCCACATTTAATGATATTATCGCTCATATAAGTTTGCAGTAATGATAGCAAAAAATATTGTTTTCAAACATTGGTTATTACTAGATATGTTTATGCACAAATAGCCTCCCTGCTACAAAAATCCAGCTTAAACCAGCCTAGGATGGTTGGCTGGTTTTAGCTGGTCGACCAGCCTGGTTTTAGCGTTGGTTTTAGCTGGTCGACCAGCCTGGTTTCCAGCCATTTCCAGCTAAAACCATCTAAAACCAGCTTTACCATCCTGGTTTAAGCTGGACATAGCTGGCTTTGGCTGGGCTCCCAGTCTGGACAGGCTGGTCAAGCTGGTTTTAACTGGTCATCTCCCAGCCTGTCCAGCTAAAACCATAGTGCATACCCTGCACGTAGCCAATGCCGTTATGAGTATTTCAACTTCTGCAATTTGTCTGTGCTGCTCTGGCAATCTCACTTTTGAAACACTATCATGCAGCGAGGCTTCCTTGCTACAGAGCGTCAAGTTTTTTTTTTTTTTGCCAGAAAAGTTACTGTTAGCTTTAAAATGACTTTTTGTAAAATTACTTTAGCTTAAACACTTATTCAAGGAAGAACATGATAGGAACCAGCAAACATTCAACAACTTTAATCACAAGATAAACACACCCACCCATGTAACGGTTTCCAAGTTACCCAGTCACAGATCTTGTCGGACCATCCAAATGCACTTGACGCAGCAGTATAAATTGACCTCAAGGGTACTGTTGGCGGTAAAAATGCATGCTTGATCAGGGTGACCCATATTGAACTGTACTGTACTGTACACTTGGAGAGGATCCACAGAAAAATAATAAACAAAAAGTACACTCTAACTAAACACCCAAATGAAACTTACTACACCTAATAAAATAACAGAAATAAAAATACAAAACACACCCCCTACTGTACCTCCCTAACTAGTTATAAAAACAGGAGAAAATACAGAAAAGAAAAGTGTGGTGTCCAACCTCTAACTGCCTCTTTCTGTGAACAGAATTCAATATTTCCAATCAACAAACAAACAAACAAACAAACCATGAACAAAATAATAGGATGGGGGAAAACACGGATGGATATACAACAAAGAATCAAAATTTACACAAAAATATGGGAAACACAATAAAAAAATAACACTTAGCAACTGAGCAATAATTTTATAGCACACCAAACTACAATACAAAAACAATACGCCAAACAAAATCGCTCTCGCGCCCCATGCCCGTTTTCCCATTTTAAAGGATGCCCTGGGTCACTTCGTCTGTGTAAATAGGGCGGGGCCTGCAGATGTAGAGAGAGATAGCGAGAAAGAAAGACACCTGTCAACGCAGGGCGGTACCTTTTCTAAAGGTACATTTTTGTTCCTAACAGGTAAACATTAATACCTAAAATAGAGATGCCCAAAGTAGTGCCCATGGACCAAAGCTGGCCTATGGTAACCTTTGGTTTGGACCACCTTCCCATCTGGAAAGAGAGGCGGAATGATGGGGAGTTGGTTGGGGCGAATGCCTTTGATAGAAATCATCATTTCGAATTTAAATTAAATTTTAGTTTCTTTGCTTTATGGGGAGCTACAAAAAAAGCCAACTAAAATCAAATGTTTCAATTAAATGTTGTAAATAAATCAGACTTTTATAACGTAAATATTTTCAGATAGAAGACAACGCACAATACATCGGCGAGCAAATCAAAGCAAAGGCAGGAGCAGCTCAACAAGTGTAATCAACATTGAACTCCATTGTGTTATAAATGGGATTGTTTATGTTTTTACTGTAATTTGTTTATTATAAAATGCTAAAAATGATAATGCATCATTAATTAATATGTTTTAAAACAACATTTTATAGTTATTTTTAAATATTAGCAAATAAATGAGGAAATTACCTATGACAAACTTAATGTCATATGGTTTGGACCATTTAGCTTTGGCCCACAACCCTCAGTCAAGTTTGGTTTTTGGCCCTTTATAAGAAAAGGTTTGGCCATACCTGACCAAAAAGCTTAAATGTGTACCTCGTAATACTCTAAAGATATAAAAATTAACCTTTAAAGGCACAACCCTAAAAAAAGCAGTGTTTCTCAACCACGTTCCTGGAGGGTTACTGACACTGCATGTTCTGGATGTCCTCTTTCTCTAATACACCTTTACTTTAAGTCTTTCAGTCTCTGCTAATGAGCTTATTATCTGAATCAGGTTAAGGAGACATGGAAAATGTGCAGAGCTGGTGCTTCTCCAGGAACGTGGTTGAGAAACACCATTCAGGGTACTAATGTCCACCTGTATGGAACAAAAGTGTACAAAATACCATAGGACTCCTTTTAAAATACAAATAAAGTCTCCATCTTCAGTTTGGACTTGCTCTCTGTCCTATTTGTAAAGTTTGCCGGATGAGTAATTTCATGCATATTCTCACCCACATTGACCAGACTTCACAGTTGCCATATGTAATCACCCTACCTTGACTCCTTCATAGTAGCCGACGTGCTAAGTAATTCCTATTTGGTTTTCCCAGCAAAGGATCATTCCTCACGAATCCTCGGCTGAGAGTCTCCCTCCATGAACATCCAACACTGCGCGAGCTCCATCTGGCCGTAATTAAAGCGAGCCTGCTTCTAGACACCAATAACTCACAAGTAATTATACATCAATTAATAAATCCCCCAAAGCTTATTAAACATGCTGTAATAATTAGCTACCTGCACCTGATGGTTTATTGACTATTTATTGTGTGGAGAATAATGAACAGAAAGAGGATGCTGATAATTGTCTTTCTTATTAGTTTGGGAGGGAAGTCTGATTGAAAGAATGGAGGAGAGAGAGAGATTTTCCTTTAATTACTAGCGTTTATGACCTGTAATCCTATTATTATGTACAGTCGTTGGAGGAAGCAATGATAAGCTCATTATTCAAGCGCCAATGCAATATGAGACGTGCACATGGTGCTCAGAGGATCAGCGATGAAACTCCCTGAACAAATGCGCACGAGGGGTGACCGCGTTCGGGTAAGTGAATGTGTGTGTCGTCGCTGGTTAGCGGGAGGAGACGATGTGGGTTGAATTGGTTATTGATCGGCGTGTGTATTGAGCAGCATGTAATGAATGAAGACGACTGGGCCTGTACATGAGCTCCGCTTCGTGACCCTGGATGTCGGAATTGAATGAAAGAGCGGTGCTTCATTTCTTTTGTGTGTGTGTGTCCAAACAAGACTATATTTAGAATACTGAGGCTGTTCTTTCGAGATGCATGCATTTTTTTTTGTTTAATGGGTTCATATTTCTTTTTTGTGACATGGAAAGTACATTTTTAATTGGCTGCATTATTTAATTCAATTCAATTTAATTCAAATTTATTTGTATAATGATTTTCACAATAAATATCACTCCAAAGCAACTTGACAAATAACCTAATAATAATGTCATCCTGAATGGCAAAGAAAGCATTCTTGCAGGACTTCCAGAGTTCATCAAATTTCTTTGGATTCATTTTTAATGCCTCCTTCATCTTACCGCTGACATACTCGTTAATGTTCATGTCTGGTGACTGGGCTGGCCAATACTGGAACACCTTGACCTTCTTTGCTTTCAGGAACTTTGATGTGAAGGCTGAAGTATGAGCAGGAGCGCTATCCTGCTGAAGAATTCGCCCTCTCCTTTGGTTTGTAATGTAATGGGCAGCACAAATGTCTTGATAGCTCAGGCTGTTGATGTTGCCATCCAATCTGCCATCCCTGATTTTTCCTTCACCAAACTTGACTGATTTCTGTGAGAAGCGTGAGTCAATGTGAGTCCAATAGGTCTTCTGCAGTATCTGTGATGATTGAGTAGCAGTTCAACAGATGATTCATCTGAGAAATTTACCTTCTGAGACTTTTCCAAATGATCAACTAGAAGTCAAGTTATTATTTGTTGCTCTTACAACTTTGATCAATGACAAGACTTTTGTCAGATAGTGTATGTAACTTTTTATTTAATAATTGTTTGTTTTGTTTTCATTTTGATTGTAATTAAAGTTTAAGAAATGTTTTTTTTTTCTATTTTAAGTATTATTTATATTGTTATTTTTTATTTATATTTATATTATTTATATTGTTAATTTTATTTATATTGTGTGTTTATGTTTAGTGAATATTTTAGAATAATTCACTCATTCATTCAGTTATTTTCATCTGCTTTTGCGGGGTCAGGTCGTGGGAGCAGCAGTCTCAGGAGAGAACCTTAAACTTCCCTCTCCCCAGACACTTCCTCCAGTTCCTCCGGGGGAACCAGAGGCATTCACAGGCAAGCTGAGATACATAGTACCTCCAGCGTGTCCTGGGACTTCCTCGAGGCCTCCTTCTGGTAGGACATAGGCCTAGAACACCTCCCTAAGTTGGCATCCAGGAGGCATCCGAAACAGATGCTCGAGCCACCTCAGCTGACTTCTCTCGATGTGGAGAAGAAGCGGCTCTACTCTGAGTCTCTCTCGAGTGACAGAGCTCCTCATTCTATCTATATAAAATATATGTAATAAAATGTATCTATCTATCTATCTATCTATCTATATAAAATGCTGTGTTTACACCAGATGCAGCAAGCGCGGATAAATCACGCTATTCGAGTGTAAATAGATGCATAAACATTTTGAGTAAACTCGCTTTATTACACATCTACTTCACTTCACAACAGATGCGATTTGCATGATGGGCAAGGCTTTTGTTTGCCTGGTAAATCTAGCTTTGTTGCTAAATGGCTAACATGGATTTTATTGAGAGAATAGCTGTGTTCATGTGCTTTAAGAAGGCTGATAAAAAGTGTTGATTTGTTTGGAGCCGGGTCTGAGTCCAATAGATGTATTCAGAGGTGCACCCAGCTCTGTGAGTTCATAAACTCCTTCCGAAACTTAACCTGGATGATGGAGGCTTTCAGCAGTGCTTCTGACTGAGCTGAGTCCAGTTTTTTTAACTGTTGTTGGTGTCGGCAGGAGGATTTTCCCCCGAGACACCAACAACAGGTGCTAAACCATGATCACGCTCCCACAAACAAGAGCAAGCTCCTGATTGGTTAAAGCGGCGCGAATGTCCGCTGGAGCTCAGATTTTCGAACTCAAGCGATTCACAAGAAACATGCGATACGCACGTTAAGTGTGTCAATCGTGCAAAATGCTTATCTCGCGCTGCTTCATTCGCACGAATACCATCATTCACGCTGCATATCATACTGCAGGATGTCTATTCATGTCTTTGCATTGACTTAACATGTAACATGCTTCTTCCGTGTTTGGTGTAAACGCAGCATAAGGGTGCGCCCTGTCAGCCTGCGAAGGAAACTCATTTCAGCCACTTGTATCCAAAGCTCATAACCATAGGTGAGAGTAGGAACGTAGATTGACCGGTAAATCAAGAGCCTTTCAGCTCAGCTCCTTCCTTACCACAACTGACCGGTACATCAACCGCATTACTGCTGCTGCTGCACCATTCCGCCTGTCAATCTAACGTTCCAGACTTCCCTCACTCGTTTTCAAAACCCCAAGATACTTGAACTCTACCACCTGGGCTAAGAACTTTCCTCCACCCTGGATTTGAAAGGAAAGTCCTAACCTAACATTTCAGTATTACTTTTAATAAAAAAGATGTTTTATTCATTTTGCTGCAATTTTTTATTTCTATTATTCAATAATAATTTCAGATATTCAATCATTACTGTGGCTATTATATTATATTATATTATACTATCTTATATTATATTACATTATATTATATTATATTATATTATATTATATTATATTATATTATATTATATTATATTATATCATATTATAAATGTCCTGCATGTAATGCCCACTGGTAAACATGGTTTACAAACAAGTGAAAATGTGAAAACTGCTTTACTTTCTAAAAGAGCCAGAAGCATCCATAGTTAAGCTCCAATGCTAAAAAATAAACCCATAAACTGATCAATACATATACCAGTCCGTGAAAATGAAAGGAACTGAAGCTAATCAAAGGTCAAAATAGCAAACAATCAACCCAGGCCTAATAGAGGTGTAAAGCAGTCTAGTAATTCGACCAGTGGTCAGAACTCTAATTCAGTCCATTGATTTGTCACAATTGATTTTATTTCTTTGTCACAGAATACTCTGACATTAATATGATTAATGCGTAATAGTTAAGAGAAGCGTCTGTAATCGGCTCACTGATTAATTTCTCGTCCTTCAGTCTATTGGGATTGAGAGTGGAAAAAACTATTGATCACCTGCTATCATCGGCGTTTATCTTGGTTAAGACATCAATTCCACTAACTCTGATAGAGTCAAATGTTCAGTCAATCAATGCTTCATGTGAAGGTTATATGGATTTTACACAGGAACATCTTTAGGAGGAGAATATACTAAAATACATTGTGCTTCTTGATTATGTGCTGTAGTTGAAAATGATTTATTAATGTTTAAATATTGTAATGCTGATAAAGGTATTTAAAAACAACTTTTTTAATAGCAAACTATTTTTTTACATGTGCTATAATGAAAAAAAATAATAGTAATTTATAATAAATACTTTTGACTATAGTGCAGTACTAGAATTAAGCTTTTTGTGGCAATTCTACTGTTGCTATACTAATACACAGGGTGAATTATACAGGGTGGGCCATTTATATGGATACTCCTTAATAAAATGGGAATGATTGGTGATATGAACGTCCTGTTTGTGGCACATTAGTATATGTGAGGGAGAAAACTTTTCAAGATGGGTGGTGACCATGGTAGCCATTTTGAAGTCGGACATCTTGGATCCAACTTTTGTTTTTTCAGTAGGAAGAGGGTCATTTGACGCATCAAACTTATTGAGAATTTCACAAGAAAAACAATGGTGTGCTTGATTTTAACGTAACTTTATTCATTCATGAGTTATTTACAAGTTTCTGACCACTTATAAAATGTGTTCAATGTGCTGCCCATTGTGTTGGAATGTCAACACACGTTGGCCGGCAGCTAGCTCTCTGCAACTCTCACATGGTCGCCCACTGAAGCTAAGCAGGGCTGCGCCCGGTCAGTACCTGGATGGGAGACCACATGGGAAAGCTAGGTTGCTGCCGGAAGTGGTGTTAGTGAAGCCAGCAGAGGGCGCCCAAGCTGTGGTCTGTGTGGGTCCTAATGCCCCAGTATAGTGACAGGGACGCTGTACTGCTCAGTGAGCGCCGTCTTTCAGATGAGAAGTTAAACCGAGGTCCCGACTCTCTGTGGTCATTAAACATCCCAGGATGTCCTTCGAAAAAGAGTAAGGGTTTAACCCCGGCATCCTGGCCAAATCTGCCCACTGGCCTCTGTCCATCATGGCCCCCTAACCATCCCCATATTCCAATTAGCTTCATCTCTGTCTCCTCTCCACCAATCAGCTGGTGTGTGGTGTGCGGTCTGGCGCAAAATGGCTGCCGTCGCGTCATCCAGGTGGATGCTGCACACTGGTGGTGGATGAGGAGATTCCCCCCCATTGTGTAAAGCGCTTTGAGTGCCCAGATAAGCGCTATATAAATGTAAGGAATTATAATTATTATTATTATTAACCCTCTTCTCCCCCTCTTCACACACTGATAGCAACATCGCAGGAAAAATACCAGCACAGGCTTCCATTATCCGTAGTTAAAGGTGCTGCACATCTTGTATCTAAATTATAAATGATGAATTCCTAATAATTTTGATGTGTCAAATGACCCTCTTTCTATTGAAAAAACAAAAGTTGGATCCAAGATGGCCGACTTCAAAATGGTCACCATGGTCACCACCCACCTTGAAAAGTTTGCCCCCTCACATATACTAATGTGCCACAAACAGGACGTTCATATCACCAACCATTCCCATTTTATTAAGGTGTATACATATAAATGGCCCACCCTGTACATTGACTATCAGGGCAGGTCAACGTTTTTGTTAATGTTAGTTTGTGTAATAGATGCTTCAGTGAATCACATGTATGTGTTTATTTAAATTACATCTAATTTATTCATAAACGTATTTAAATTTTCAGTGTTTTGTGGGATAGACTATTTAGTGTATTCTGACCTGTTTAGCAGTTTCGGCTTACTTTAGGACAAACTTTGAAAACAATGCATTTAATTTGACTTTACTTTTAGGCAATATGTAGAAACAAACACCAATTTTGTGAGAAAATGTGGTTTTCTTCACGTCTTGTGAACTCTTACGGTGCCTATCAGTGCTCTAAATCTGCTGGTTTCAAACTGAGTGAAGCTATTATGCATTCACAGTGGTATGAACCATTATAGGGGTGGTCAAATGGATGTCTATTATTTTAATTATATAGATTATTATTTAAAATACAGATCAGAGAGAACTTTTTTCTCAGTTTCAAAGGGCTGACCCCCTCATACTTCTTGTTTTCACGTCCTTCAGGAGGGATTAAGCCTTAATTAAGAGGGTCAATTCCCCCCAAACCCCCTGTAATTTACACCCTGCTAATACAACAACAATAGTAATATAAACAAATTAGCTAATATTGTACTAAGTTTTCAATAACAGGGTATTTTTTAGTACAATGCACCACAGTTTAGTGTGGTAAAAATCATTGTATTTATTAAAGTTGACCAGTTCATCATAGCTATACAGTATGCTGTAGTATATTAACAATGTTGAAACTACTATAATATATACAATAAAATACACTTAAAATACTACTACATATGGTACATTCTGTAGCCAGAGCTACATATGGCCACATTTCATCTTTAAAGCGAACTCTACGGGGGAGTATGACGCTGCTGAAGGTTACTTTTTCTTTTCGTGCTACTGTCTGACCACTTACCTCCATGTGGACGGCATTTCTGCTGTTACCAGTTTGCTCAGTTGCTTGCCACATACGTTGGCAGACTTGAGATGGAGAGATGAGTTGAAAATCACGACGGGGTTTGATTATGGTAAAGAACAGTTCCTGCAAGCAGGTAAAACATAAAAAAGGTAAAAAATTAAATAAACAATTAAATAACAGGGTGAAAATGTGGTAAGATCTGAAAATATGATAAAAATCAGGTGGCGAAAAGGGCAGTCTCAGACATGCAATCTCAGACACAATCTATTCAACAATTTTGTCAAGCAGGTCGCACACCAGAAATGCCGCTCAGCCATGCGTCACACAGTACCATTCATTTTAGAATTCTAAACATAGGTTTCTATCAGGGTACACACACCGGCATTAATGTCCTATGGTAACTTTTGGCCATCAGTGTCGGTTAGGTTTAGGTAAGATGGGGGGCTGGTCAATCTGTGTTTTTGAAAACCCTGTCGATTGGGTTTAGTTAAGATGGTGGGCTGGTTAGTCGGTGCTTTTGAAAACACTGTCGGTTGGGTTCAGGTAAGATGGTGGGTGGGTCAATTGGTGCTTTTGAAAACACTGTCAGTTGGGTTTAGGGAAAATGGTGGGTGGGTCAATCGGTGCTTTTGAAAACACAGTCGATTGGGTTTAGGGAAGATGGTCGGCTGGTTGGTCAGTGCTTTTGAAAACACTGTCGGTTGGGTTTAGGGAAGATGGTCGGCTGGTTGGTCAGTGCTTTTGAAAACACTGTCGGTTGGGTTTAGGGAAAATGTTGGGTGGGTCAATTTGTGCTTTTGAAAACACTGTCAATAGGGTTTAGAGAAGATGATGGGCAGGTTAATCGGTGCTTGAAAACACTGTCAGTTGGGTTTAGGGAAAATGGTGGGCAGGTCAATCTGTGTTTGAAAACACTTTCCGTTGGGTTTAGGAAAGGAGGTGGGTAGGTTGATTGGTTGGTCAGTCAGTCAGTTAGTCTGTCAGTCAGTTAGTCAGTGGTCTTTGGTGGATTTAAGCAAGAACAGCTAAAAGAAAAACTGCAAAAAAAAAAAAGAATTTTAAGCTTTTCAGAAATATATATATAAGAGTACTTATCAATAATGAGCCTTGTTTGGAAAAGAGATATTCTTGGAGACACCACATATTTATTATATTTTAAGAAATTTGACAATAGACATAATATGCCCCCTTAAAAATGCAGAAAGTGTTCCCAGGTACACCTCTTGTGAGTGTATGCATAAGGTGTAATCTTTAATAAAACTTATTTGCACAAAAAGTATGCACAAACGTGAAGAATGACAATGCCTTCATTTGAATACACACAGCGTAGTGCTATATCACACAGATTAAACTGAATCGCCTATGGTAATAGTGAGGTTTTGTGCTTAAATATGCTCAATCTGCACATTTACGCTGCAATAATTTACTGGAGATAGGCTTCATGTTTGTTCATATTAGACCGGGTTGTTGGCTGATTGCATTGGCTTCAGCATCAGATTTGATATTACAAATTTCATTGTTAGTGAATATTAGAGCCCATAAATCATATCTGTGACCCGGTGGACTTGCTCACATTCATTAATAAACATGCGGATGTTTCGATTTTATCATCTAATACCCGACACTCATGCTGAGGAGAGGTTTATTCCTGTCTGACTTCTGATATGGATTCTTAGGAGACCGAGTGAGGTCTCGCATGAAGTACAAACACAATTTCTTTCCTTGTGGTTCTCCTGACAGAACGTGAGCTGTTCGCGGTACTTTATTAGCATGGTAAGAGGAAAAGGCAGGCTAACTAATCAACAAATCTCCTGATAGTGGATTTCATGCCAGTGATGAATTAGGTGCTGTCTGCCAGTCGTGAAATGTATTTTTAATTGCTCTTTGTAATTAAGGATTGCCAGTGGAAGACATATTACAGGTCTGGGTGTGTGTTTGCCTGTGTGTGTGTGTGACCCACGTTCTGCACTTCAGAGGCTTTGTTTGGTTTTAGGCAGTTAATTGTGAGATTGCGCATGTTGCGAGAGAACAATTCTGGGCTGGACAACCGCTGGGAATTAAGAGCAGGAACAGTGAAGTGAGTCACACATTGTAATGAGTGCCCTCACACACAGACAAATTGAGTCCCCAAATGCAGAAAAGGCACAACATTTGTGTTTCAGTGCAGAGAGATACAATCAGAACCCTGTGTAGATCCAACAGAACAAAAGAACAATGACAAGAATGAGATGGATAGATAGATAGATAGATAGATAGATAGATAGATAGATAGATAGATAGATAGATAGATAGATAGATAGATAGATAGATAGATAAATAGATAGATAGATAGATCTGTCTGTTTGTCTGTCTATCTGTCTGTCTATCCATTCACAGTATCCATCCCTCCCTCCATCCATCCATCCATCCATCCATCCATCCATTCATCCGTCCCCATTCGCAACATCCTTCCATCCATCCATCATATTTATTTATTCATCCATCTTATCTATCTATCTATCCATCTTATCTATCTATCTATCTATCTATCTATCTATCTATCTATCTATCTATCTATCTATCTATCTATCTATCTATCTATCTATCTATCTATCCATGTTATCTATCTATCTATCTATCTATCTATCTATCTATCTATCTATCTATCTATCTATCTATCTATCTATCTATCTATCTATCTATCTATCTATCTATCTATCTATCTATCTATCTATCTACAGTATCCATCCATTCATCCATAGTATCCATCCATCCACAGTATCCATCCATTCACAGCATCCATTCTTCCATCCATCCATCCATCCATCCATAATATCCATCCATCCACCCATCCATAATATCCATCCATCCACCCATCCATAATATCCATCCATCCATCCATCCATCCATCCATCCATCCATCCATCCATCCATCCATCCATCCATCCATCCATCCATCCATCCATCTATCTATCTATCCATCCATCCATCCATCCATCCATCCATCCATAGTATCTATCCATCCGTCCATCCGTCCGTCCGTCTGTCCGTTTGTCTGTCTCTCTGTTCTTTGTGTTTTTCTTATACAGTAACACATACACAAACATTTTCTGCACAATATGGAGAGAAACTCATATATATGTTCTGCACAATACAGGGAGAATTCAGTGTTAAAATCTGCCTGGAGCCTAAATTCATGCCAGTAAGTACCTGAGCAGAGCAGACCTGTGAATGATGAATGACATCATTAACCCACTCAGTAAAACTCTGCGGCATCTCAGGTCTCTGGTTGGTACAGAAAAAGCTGATGAGCCAGTGAGGGAGAGAGAAGGTGAAGCACACTCCAACCCAACTGATACGCCAAAAAAAGAGACCTATAATGCATGTGAAGAAGATATTACATTTAGAAGATATTAGTATGACAGACACACACACTCACACACACACATTATATACATTCACACACATACAGTACATGCACATTCATTATTAATACATATGACTCATTCTAGAATTGAGAATACGTGTAATGCATTTTAAATGATTTTTCCTTAAACTGAAATCATATACAACTAATGTGAAATTTACAATAAACTGAATGCATTAATAATTTAACACAATGCAAAGTGCTTACATAGAGAACAGTAGATTATGTTGTTAACTGTTAGTTAAACCATAACTGAATTGACAATAACAGTTGACATTTTCCACCATGTTGTGCTTTAGCTCAAGATTCTAATCTGATACCACATGGCATGTATAAAAACTCAATTTGAATGCATTTTCCTCATATTATTGTTTATAAAGAATAAATGAGAGATTCGCTGGAGTATCACAGGAACAGTGTTGACATACTTAACCTACATTTAGAATTTCCAAAACTTTTGTAGAAATTAATGAGAGAACACACCTTAGTGCTTTCCAGACTTTCCCACTAGAGGAAGTGCATACCTGTCAACATTGGGATGTGAAAATAAGGCATAAGCCCACCATAAGTGACCCCCCACCCCCTTAAAAAAAAATCCCCAAATTACGAAATATGTTCAATTAAAGCTGTTTTATTGTAAATAAACTGTTAAGTGGTCAGTAATATGTTTTTATTATTATTATTTACAAAAGAAAAAAATAAATAGTATACATTCTATTATAATGAAATACAATTAAGCTATCAAATCTACACATTCTGATTAAAGAGCAATTCGAGAGTTTAAACATATGATAATCAATAAAGCGTAATTGGCATGCTTTCCCGGGAGAGAGCCCTGAGCTCGTAATATCCTCGAGCCCAGGGCTCCCTCCCATTAGAAGGGCAAGAGGGGAGTTCGAGCTCAGGTAGGTCTCGAGAACTCCCCTGCTTGTCGCTGTGTGAGAAGTGTGAACTAAGGTTGTCTCGAGTGGTAATTTGGTTTAGTCGATTGGCTATCGTGTATGTTTTTGGACGGTGGGAGGAAACCGGGGAACCCAAATCAAATCAAATCAAATCACTTTTATTGTCACATCATCAGCATGTGTTCTATGATGAGTGAAAAGCTTAGGTGCTGGCTCAAGACAGTACAAAATTCAAATAGTGAAATACAGGTCTGCACTGTCTGTATTGCAATATTAAAAATATGCAACCTTAAAAAAAAAAAAAATATATATATATATATATATATATATACATATACAGGACGATGTAAAATTGACAGTGAAATGTACAATGAATAGGTGTCCATATAGTTTTAGGCAGTATTGTTTCAAGTATGGATTGGTTAAAGTGCAGTGCATGCTACATATTGATGGTGTGCAGTGAGGGGTATGGAAGAGTCTATGTGGGGTGAGTTAAGTGTTCATCAGTCTGATAGTCTGAGGGAAGAAACTTTCTTCAGCCGACCAGTGCTTGACCAGATGCTGCGGAACCGTCTGCCTGAGGGTATCAGAGAGAAAAGTCTATGGCTTGGGTGGTTGGAGTCGCTGATAATTCTCTTGGCTTTCCTCATGCACCTCCTGGTGTAGATGTCTTGGAGGGGTGAAAGCTCACCTCCTATTACGCGTCCAGCAGTTCGTACAATCCTATGTGGGCCTTTGCATTGTCCCATAGGTGGTGATGGGGGTGGGTTCTCTCTTCTCTCTCCTGAAATCCACCACCAGCTCTCGGGAACCCGGGAAAAAAAACACTGGGACAACATGGAAACTCAGCACAGAAACACAAACAGGTCGATAGGGGCTGGACCAGTGGTGTTCTAGCTGTGAGGCAACAGTGTTAGCCATTGGGCAACCTTGTCACCCTATCGGAAAAAAGGGTGGGAATTAGGGGTGGAGGGGGGTGGGGGGGTCTTCAAGACGAAGATAACTGGAGTGAAAAACTCTGGTTATTTATAATGCTTCCATAATCATCTAATAGGACAGATTACAAGCTAATGAGGTGCCAGCCGTGTTGATCATAAGCACATGACCCTCTTGAAATTAGTTTATAAATAAACCACTCCGAATGATTTGCTTATTTATTTGGATTTTTAATTAGGATGATTCTAAGGGCTCATGCTATTTTGGGGCCCCCAGAGATACTATTAGGGGCCCAAATGACCACCCCCCACCCGTGGTCTTCACTTTCATCTGCAACTAACACCAAGCCACCCTCACCCCCCGGGCTCTTCACTTCCGTCCGCAAGATAGTCCGCTGCCCCTCCCGTTCTTCACTTTCGTCCGTGAAAGTTTTGTCATTGGCCCCGGAAAAAACATATTAGTGTTTGGGTGTTCTGTGTTTTTCTGAAATAATTAGTCAACCGAAATGTGTATATTCCATATACAAAGTATGAAGCTGATTCCACGTGACTCGTGGTGCCCTTGCAGAATTGAGTTAGCTGGGTGCATCTGGTCTGGAAGGCGTAAGCGCGTCATGCCGCTTTTGGACGCAAGTCGTGCAACTTCACTGGAAATAACTAACTTTTGCAAACTCTAGAAAAGATGCCATATGTGAACAGCCTCTAAAAGGCCGCTATCATTTGGGGTCTCTATCAGTTGATCTTCTTGCACAGCCATGGTGAATTCACCTGATTTGTTGACAAATGTGTTGCGAATCCATTCCTCGGCAGTGCACAGGTCCTTCAATAGGCCTTTTCCCCCTAGCAAAGTAACTTTACAAAGACGTTTATTTCTTACTCATTTTGCTGCTTGTGGGTTAAATTTGGGCACTCAAGTGGCTGAGATGTAAGCTAGAGAATATGGTAATTTTTCAAAATAAAAGACTTTCAAAATAAAAAAATTGTTTAGATGCAGATAATAAATAAGACGAAAATAATTGATGGATTTTTAATCATTATCTTGACAAATCCAGTAAACTACCTGAATCAAAACCTCAAGTATACCTTTTTGAAGCTTAAGTAAACCTCCTTCCTTGAAGTGTGGCCATCTTGGGTCACTTGCATTTATCTAAATCAAATCCCAATACTCTTCCCAGTCAGTGTGGCACATGCATTGGTTTCCCGAACACGCAGGCCCTCTGACACTTCCCGGACATGCCCTTGACATTTCGGCAGGTTATTAACCTTTTGGGATGTGAACACGAGACACTGATACAAAGAGAAAGGATACAGGTGATGCGGTGGAACTGACAGATCATTCAGTTCTAGGATGTGTGTTTTTGTAGGTATAACCGATGACAACAATGAATGAAATGAGACTGATGTTAATAACAAAGGAGCATTGAAGAATCCATGTGAAATTTGGGCTTTTCTAAATACGTTTTATAATGTTTATTTAAAGGATTTTGCACAAAACAAATTTTGTAATGAATGGGCTCTATCATACACCTGTTGTGACACAAGTATTTTTTCTAGTTTCAACCTGGGGCAGGTATCATTTTCAAGTTCTGTGCCACACTGTATAAATAGCAAATGCATTTGTGTCCATTTGAAGAAGTAGGACATATTCTTGAATAAACGTCTATGTTGATCCTAGAACAACATTCCAATCAGCCAATCAGACTTAAGGCATGCGTTTACCGTTTATATTAGATTAAGTACGGTTAGGTTTATGCACTTCTTCGTGATTGTTATCTAACTACTATTCCCCTTCATTTTGGGAATAATTTACAGTTATGGTTGGGTTTAAGGGTAGGGAATATGTATGCATTACATTTTTAAACAAAAAGGATGTTCCAGGAATTCCGGGAGTTTTCCGGGAGAACAATAAAGGAGATGGGCGGGAGATTGGTCTGAAATACCGGAGACTCCCGGGAAAAAATGGGAGTGTTGGCAGGTATGCCATGGGAACTTTAGAACACAGCTGGAGGATAGAAAACTCATGCGTGAAAGGGTTAAAGAGTATGTTAGAGACCGATCACAATAAACGAGCTTTTTCGTTTTAAAAAAACATGAGGCGCACCTCAATGCCTTTTTGTTGACAAGAAAAAAAGAAGCGCTGTGTGCTTTTTATGTTGCTGGGCAATGACTGAATCATTGTGAATTGTGCACGAGTGTTGCTGTTGATATTGGGATAATTTTAATATTTAATAATATTGGTTTATTCAAGATTTGTGAAGTTAACAGCTCTAGATAAATCCAAACAGCAACTACCTGTCACCTTAACGGAAACCCCGCCTCTGCTTTCATTTGACTGGAGAAAGAAAAAGACGCAACTGACGTAACATGCTTTTTCCGATCAGAGTTGACTTTTTTCAACTTAAGAATTTTAAGTTTTCAGTCAACGTTTAATGCCTCATGACTAAATAAAATGCGTCAACGTGATCTTGCACACCAATGCACAAAACGGCAGGCGTAAAATCATTGTTTTAAAAAAAATAATAAAATCATGCTTGTTTTTTGTTTTGACGTGCTGCGTCAAAACCTTCTCCACCAATCAGGTTGGCACTTTTGTTCACATGCACCGAGCTCCTGAAGTTCCAGTAAACAGCACTTAGAGGCGCTCAAGTCCAAAACTGTCAATGCGAGCGCATATTGAAGAAAATGCCCAGAGGCGATATGAATGTGAAGCTGCTTATTGCTCTGGTGAACAATAACCATTTCTTCATCACTAGAGCTGGAGCTGCTACTTGAACCCTCCATAAAAACAAGCTTGTTAACTTTGTCTTCTTTTTCTGTGTTACAAGCGAGTGTCAGAAGCTTAAAGTTGTGTAGCGCCATCTAACATCAAGAAGTGATTTTGCATACTCATCTGCTCGACGCCAGTGAAAACTGCTTGGGTTTAAATCCGGAAAAACGCCTTGAAATACGCTGACGATAAACGCTAACGAAAAGCGTTCAGATGTGTACAAGCCTTCACTCATTCTGTAGATAATCTGTATGCTTTAACTTTGCGAATGAGCAGATCCGTATTCTTGAAGTGTTCAGTTTTTCCACTTACAAAGTTTGACATGGAAATAGTGAATCCGCTTGTCCTGACTGCAACTCCCTCATAAAGGGAATGGGAGATGAGACTCTGATTAGTTTAATGCACGTTATGCCTTAAACACATCCATAGCTCATTAAGAGAATAAGAACAACTCTCTTACACCATAATCTTGGTGGTGACCTTAAAATAGCAAAAGTGGACATGTTTTAACCTGCGTGGAACACTTTAGACCATGTGCTTAGATCATTAAAATAGAGGCCCTAGACTGACTGCCCTAGTAAAGCTACGTCATGTCAAATATAGGAAGAATTGGGACTTATATTTAACTGGCAAACTTTGACCCATCATGTGGAGGTCCCTGCATTACACACAAAAAATATGTTTCCCCTTAGCCTTTCCATCTTTAATACACTCACCTCAGTCTCATGGCACACCGGGGAGCAGCAAAAGAGTAGAATAAAGGGCAAGAGTAGAGAAGAGAAGAGAAAAGCGAGATGGCGAGGGAGTGTTAGTTCCATTATTCATCTCACACTGGATTGGCCAGCTCATATTCTTTCCCAAAGGAAGGCATATGAAATTTCAATTGGCATCATTCTGTGTGTTGAGTTTTAATGTCAATATCATAGACGGGATTTTCGGCAGCCTTGCAGCCACAAGAAACAGGAAACTTCAAAGGAGCAGCTCTGCGGAATCCCTCAGTCTTGAATTAAAAATGTTAACCTTGGAGACATGTTAAGTACAAGGCAGGTACCGTTGTAGAATTCAAATGAACAGCTCTGATGATGCTCGGAGATCAGGGGAATTATTTTGCACTTTCTGCTTTTCTAAATGTGCTTTAATTCGTGTTCGTTTCGTGTCAGAGTTTAAAAATACTGCACGCCATTACTGAGCGAAACTGCTCTTTTGGTGGAACACATCAAAATCACTGGGAAGATGTTAGATGTTGAAATGCATTCAAAGACACGGGGCAAAATCGCTGATAGAGGCGCACTCAAGTGCTGAAATATGCATGCGTGATTGAGAAGTGTTGAACGAGAGTCTCGAAACGACGGGTGATTGAGAGGCAGCACACAAGCGGAGAAGTGGAATTAGAAAATTAGCTCTAACTAGGAGCGTTAAGAATTAGGGCTGCCAATTGAACATGTTAATTTGAGATGATTAGTTATTTAAAATAATATGAGATATAAAATAATTAACACATTTTTAATTCCTGCCTCCTAAACATTGTATAAGTTCTACCGTCCAAATGCAGAAAAGCACATTTAGCAGGGAATTTAATGTATGTGATGTTTTTTGGTGCAGTATTTTTACAGTGTAGAGGGAGAGAGGGGAAACGCAGAAGACAAATTGCACATTCTCCATCTTGCTTTGACAAAAAATTATTGAATGCACCTAATATAGCACTTCTGACTTGTAAATAAAAACTTTCCTTAAATGTATTGAACTTAAATGTATATGATGTTTTCAACCCAAGCTCATCCTGAAAATGGAGTCCCATGGAAGTTTCTAGAGACTGCGAAATACGTCCCGGGAGGTACGTATGTCTGCATTTCATATTTTAAAGCGAACGCTACGTTCCCTTTCGCACTTGCCGGCTGACCGCTTACATCCGTGTGGAGGGCTTTCCCACTGCAGTCAGTTTGTCCGGTCAGTTCATCGTGTGCGTCGGCGGACTTCAGATGCAGAGAGGAGGAGTTGACAAAGGTGTCCAGGTTCGAGTCCGGGGAAGAGACAGCTTTTCTAAATTGTTGCTCGGGTTCAGGGAAGTGAGTGGGCGGGCGGGTCAATCGGTAAAACTAGTTGGGATCAGGGAAGGAGGAGGGTGGGTCAGCCGGTCGCGCAGTCAATCATTCGGTCAGTCAGACAGCGGCCTCTGGTGGGTTGACGCGAGAACAACGCGGGCACAAACAGCACTTGTGAGAGACGTTCGAGATACGAAAAAGTGCACACAGCAGCCTCTTGCGGATTCGCGAAAACAAAACTGCACAAATACGTACCTCCCGGGATGTATTACGCGGTCTCCAGAAACGTCCGCTGGACTACGTTTTCAGAATGAGCCTGGGATGTTTTTGGTGCAGTATTTTTACAGACTCAACAGTCAACTTTATCAAATAAAATGAGTGTAGTTAACTCAAAATTTACTGATAGTTAAATGTACTCATTTGAAAAGAGTGTTTAGGGTAATTACTTAATTAAATATCCCATTACTTCAACTTAAATAGAGTAAGCTCACTGAACTCAGATTAGTTTTTTTTTTTTTAACTCAAACGGTTTGTTGCAATCAGTTTCCTCAAATGGTTTGAATTGCCTTAACTTATTGGGTTTTACAGAACTCAGTTGGTTTAAGTTATCTTCATTTATTGGGTTTTATAGATGGATTAAGTCCACATTACTCATTATTATATGTTTTTGAACTTAAATTATTTGTTGCAATTTGTTTTTTTCAAATGGTTTGAGTTACCCTAACTTTTTGGGTTTTACAGGGTAGAGAAGGGTGGGGGGTTGGGGGGGGGAGTGGCAGAAGATGAATTGCACATTCTCCATCTTGCTTTGACAAAAAATGATTTGAATGCACCCGAGATTCAGATTTTTTTACTGTGTTAATAAAAACATTCTTAAATCTATGATTTTTGGGTGACACTTGATAATAACTAAACACTATACTGTAAAACCCAAAAAGTTAAGGTAACTCAAACCGTTTGAGGAAACAGATTGCTACAAACCATTTGAGTTAAAAACAACTAATCTATATGAGTACTGTGAACTTACTCCATTTAAGTGGAAGTAATGAGGTATTTAATTAACTCATTACCTTCAACACTTTTTTTACATGAGTAAAATGAACTTTCAGTAAATTTTGAGTTAACTACACTTATTTTATTTGATAAAGTTGACTGTTTGGTTTTACAGTGTATGAATCATTTATTAAGCATTAGCAAATACTGAATTCATTATCTGTTAAGCATTAACTTTACATTAACAGAAGCAGTTTAAAACTGCAGATACTAATGATCTATTCTCGACTTACAACCACATATAATGTGCTTAATGATTGTATTTTTATACTTTGTTAATTATTATTTTTTATTACTGAATTAAGTATTGCATAATTTACAAACCAGTTATTTGAGAGATGTTGCTGGTTTTTACACATTCAGAATGTGTAAGTAAATGATTAATACTATTCAAATTAACATTTATAATTCTTATTACTCATGCATATACTAATAGTTAATTTGTATGTTGATAAATGCTTTAATAACTTCATCCTGTTTTGTGACCAAAAGTGAGGAATATTCATGCTTTATAAATCCCTTATAAATGACAATTTAGTGCTCAGATATATACTAACAGGAAAAAAAAGACAGTAAACGACTATTAATTTCTATTAATTTGAATAAAACCAATGAGCATTAAGAATAAGAGAGTAAAATGAACATGTTAATTTAAGATGATTAGTTATTCAGTATAAAATGAGATGTAAAGTAATTAGGACATTTTTAATTCCGGCCTCCTTAACATTGTATAAGTTCTACCGTCCAAATGCAGAAAAGCACATTTAGCAGGGAATTTAATGTATGTGATGTTTTTTGGTGCAGTATTTTTACAGTGTAGACGGAGAGAGGGGAAACGCAGAAGACAAACTGCACATTCTCCATCTTGCTTTGACAAAAAATGATTGAATGCACCTAATATAGCACTTCTGACTTGTAAATAAAAACTTTCCCAGAGGATTTGTGCATAACACTCTACTGTAAAACCCAAAGAGTTAAGGTAACTCAAACCATTTGAGGAAACCGATTGCAACAAACCATTTAAGTTAAAAAACTAATTCTAATGAGTACTGTGAACTCAATCCAGTTGAGTAAATGAAGCAATTTGAGCAGAGTAAAACCTAATAATTGAAGAGAACTCAAACCAACTGAGTACTGTAAAACACAATAAGTCAAGGCAACTCAAACCGTTTGAGGAAACTGATTGCTGCAAACCATTTGAGTTAAAAAAAACCTAATCAATATGAGTACCGTGAACTTACTCCATTTAATTTGAAGAAATTAGGTATTTATTTAAAGGGCACATAGTTTACCCCTTTTTTATGATTTAATATTAGTATTATGGTTCTTCTGAGTGTGCCAGTTTAGCTTCAGTTCAACACACAGTTCAGATGTTTTCATTATAATGTGTTAAAAAGTGTCATGTTGGGGGTTGTACACAGTTAGCTTTTTTTTGGGACGTGTTGCTTCACAAGAAAATTAGTTTCGGCATCCCGCCCAATGTAACAAGGGGCGGAGCCAAGAGCTCACTCGCTCTGTGTGACAGGCAGACTGTGAGGAGGAGCAGGAGTGAGAGGATTAGTATTCAGCTGTACATGTACGACTCGGACACAGACCCAGCAGAGAGTGCAAAATCATTTGTGTCTTTCTATAGTTTTACAGACAACTGTGTTCTAGTTTAAAGTGCCGATCTTGTACACTGAGACTTATAACCACGCACATTGAATTAACTTTGACTGAGGCACCGGATGCGCCGCGACACGGCACACCAGACACTCTCTGTGGCGCGGCAGAAACATGAAGTGCCCCGAATCATGGTGCCACGCATTCTAGAACTCCAAAAACAGGCCTCCATCAGGGTAAACACAACGGCGACTGTCCGCAGCGCCCAGCTGCCAGCTTGAAGTGACATTGTGTGTACCCTGACAGAAACCCACACCCAGAACTCAAAAATGCACGGTGCTGCGTCAGCTTTGCGCCACGCAGAGCGTCACTTCTGGTGTGCGACCAGCAGGCAAGTTCGTTATATTATTTCCAACGGAGAGATGCGCACATGAAGCAACTCGCTCGCACTTTTCCAGCTGCACCTAGTTAAGACCACAGGGAGCTTCTGTGACCTCGAGAAGTGCAAATGGATGAAGTTTAAGGTAGACACAATGAGAAGTACACGTTTGCAAACCTACCTAAAGTTACAAACAATAATTCAGATTAGAGCGATAATGAGGAGTATATTGATCTTGTGTTGAGCCCAATAAGCCTTACATCTAAAAATAGAGCAAGGGTGTTCCTTTATCGATTTTGCTTCGACTCTCGCTGAAAATGGCGGACATGAATTAACAAACTGAGGATAGGATGACGCGCCTGTCATTCAATATTGGTGGGCAGGGGGACCACACTTCTACGTCAAGTTGTGGTCGCTCTGAAAACCGCTCCAATTGGTCCACCGTTTTTATGTTGTTAAATTGAAAAAAAAAGGATTGTGTATGTTTATATCACCCCATTATGACAGTCTTTACACTATACGTACACACATGTCTGTCTAAACAGCTTGAAAAGTAGATTTTTTTTTTACCATAGGTGCCCTTTAACTCATTAACTTCAACACTTTTTTTTAAATGAGTAAAATTAACTTTCAATAAATTTTGAGTTAACTACACTCATTTTATTTGATAAAGTTGTACGAATCATTTATTAAGCATTAACAAATACTCAATTCATTATCTGTAAAGCATTAACTCTACATTAACAGACATAAGCAGTTTCTAACTGCAGATACAAATGCTCTATTCTTGACTAAGAGAGTTAATTTGTATGTTAATAAATGCTTTATTAACTGAACTTTATCCAGTTTTGTGACCTAGGACTATTTATACTTTATACTGTAAATCCCTTAAAAATAACAATTTAAGGCTCAGTTATATTCTGAAGAAAACGACAATAAACTGACTTTATTCATTTCTATTTATTTGAAGAGTTATCATTAGTTTTTAAGAGTTATCTGTAGTTATCATTTTTGATTAGACTTTAAGTGGGGGCATGGTGGCTTAGTGGGTAGCGCTGTCGACTTACAGCAAAAAGGTCACTACTTTGAGTCCTGGCTGGGCCAGTTGGCATTTCGGTATGTGCATGTTCTTTTCATGTTGGTGTGGGTTTTTTCTGAGCGCTCTGGTTTCCCCCACAGTCTAAAGACATAAGTGAACTAAATTAGCTAAATTGGCCTTAGTGTATGAGTGTGTGTGTGTGTAAATGAGTGTGTTTGGGTGTTTCGCAGTACTTGGTACGTGGCTGGAAGGGCATCCGCTGCATAAAACATATGCTGGCATAGTTGGCGGTTCATTCTAATGTGCTGTGGCGACCTCTGAAATAGAGACCAAGATGAAGGAAAATGAATGAATGAATAACTAGATCTTCAAGTCAAAGCTTAACCCCTTACCAACCTGAAAATAAAACCAGAAATGGCACGACGCTTGCCCCAGGAATATAAACACATAAGGGCTGGCAGATGCTGTTAGGTGAAGGTGCCATGGCTGTGCATCCAGACTCAGTCTGTGGTCCTGCTTCAGTGCATGAAACACCTAGAGGCCTGTGTAGGCCTGGGGTTCAGCCAAGCACACAGTAGATCAAAGCAGTCTTGCTACATATCAACATACAGCACCACACACATACATAGATTGTTCTCCTCTGTGCCTTGTTGCGGTTAAAATGATTTGTAGGTCCTGTGGTGCACGGACAGAACCGTTGAGTCCCTATTACAGGCTCTGGTAAATAAGATTTGCAGCTTTGTTGTTTTGTAAGAGCATTTTGTTTCGCTTTGGAAATGTTTGAGAATGAAAACAGCCTGATTAGCTTTACAGCTAATAACATGGATTAATTATCCTGCAGCGTTTTTTGATTTACAAACCTAGACTTAATTGACTCCTGGTCCCAGATGTTTGGGTTCAGTCCTTGGACTTAAAGACCTCATGCAAAGATCTCAACTTGGAGCTGATTTGCATAGCAAACAAAACATAATTACACTGACAAGTAATCAGTTTTTGATGCAGTAACTGTAATTGGATTTTTTTTTTCATCCCATCTTATGAAATTCTTTTGTAGCTATAAACAGTTAAGAAATGTCTCAAGACTGAGTTAGAAGCTGAGTTTATTAGCTCCGATACCTGTACTAATAGAAATAAGTCCAACCAACTATAGAACACTGTCATGCATTGTCATTTCTTTATTTTGCACTCCACTTCTGCTATACATTATGTTCTCATTTTTATTTAGCACCTTGCTTTGTCCACTTTTAAGCCATGTAATGCAACAGAGCCCCTATTATGCATTACAGGGTGCTTTCACACCTGCCTTTTTAGTTTGGTTAAATCGCACAAGAGTTCATTTTCCCTCTTGGTGCGGTTTGTTTGGGCAGATGTGAATGCAGCAATTGTGCTCTAGTGCACACCTAAAGCGGACCAAAAACCGCACCGAGACCTGCTTGAAGAGGTGGTCTCTGTACGGTTTCAAAGGAACCCTGGAGCGGTTTATGTGTGGTGAGAATATGATCTGAACTAAAACAGACCCAACCGCAAAAAGTACTGCGCCTTTTGGACTAATCTAGCTGCCGTAGGCCGATGCGCTATGCATTATGGGATATGGAGGAAAAATATTTGTTGAGAGCCCTTTACCAACAGAGAGAGGGAAAAACATTACCTGATGGATTGTTGGTAATATTTCCGCAAGATGACCATGTAGCAGTTTAGCTAAATTAATTAAAGATTCCTCCTGAAGTGACGTGCGATGCATTAAAACATTGTTTTCTAGCCGCGGCTGCGCTTCATTCTCGGAAAGTATAGTTTGTCTAAAGCAGGGATACAATCAGTCAGTGCAGTCATCCCTCCATAGTAAAAAGCGACATTTTGTGTCTGTCGGTTATTTTACTTGCGGGAGTTCATTGGCATTTTCCCGCATGTGAGTTCTGACCAATAGATAAGTAGTTTAGGAACTATGTCCAACAACATCTGGCCAATAAGTGATGTGGATTTTGTCACATGACTGCATTTTGGCTCTTTTCAACTGGTTCAGACAAAGCAATCAGTGTGGTGTGAAAACTACCAAAAGATGCAGAAAATACTACAATGTATCATATGTTGCCCTTGGTCCAGACCAAATGAAGCGAACTACAGATGTGAAAGCACCCATAAAAGGTCATATTTTGGTTTTTAGGGTCTCCAACAACAGGCTGATATGCATGCGATATGATATGCATGTCTTATAATATGTATTTATTGTTACCTAATTATACCAACAACTCCCATATGATTTGTTCAGCGATTCATTTGTTCCTAAATCTCTCCTTAGCACGATGCTAATCTGCAAGGATTGGCCAGTTGAGCTAGTCTGTTGTGATTAGTCGACTGGGTTCAATGAGATACAGAAAAAAATACCCACCACGACTATGAAGTAGCACACAGAGTATGTGAGAGCCCAATGTAGGGATGCTATAAAGCAATGCAGTTAAACACCAGCATATTCTCTATTCTTGACTCTATCCCCAAGTAATAACAATGACACACAATCAGTATTAATCTGAACAGTGGCAAAAGTTCAACTATTTTGAAAATTAACCACGCCGCACGGGTGTAGGAACACCTGATGGTGGTCATAGCAAAGGTAAATGGTAATGAGTTTAGAAACGTATTTAAATTGGTAAAGGAAGAAGCGCGCGTTACATTTTCAGCATGGTTTTAGACCCAATATGTGAATAGCCTCATAAAGATTTAACCTGAGAGATAGAGTACAAGCACTGATCTATAGTAGATACAAGATTACAAGCCGTGTGGAGCGATTACAAGATACATCACTTAAATAAACACATATTTTGCAAACTACAGAAAATTAAGTAACAATTTTAATTATACTCACATGTTATGATCCGGAGGAAGAAGAAACTGGTCTATTTGAACTGTAAAAGTTACTGACAAAGTTCTCTGTCAAAGTCTGACAAAGTCAGACAAAACTGACAGGAACAAAACAGCACATGGTTGCTATACTGTGGTATTGTTGTGAAAATGAACTTTAACCCTTTGTTCCCCATAGCGGAATCTCCATCTGTTGATGATCATCTTCGCGTCATGATCAGTCCAGTAATCCCCTGTGCTCTACTAGTGTTTCAAGGGAAAGTTGCGTTCACATTTTACAGATCTGGCAGTACATATTTGGTGATGAACTCACCAAGAAGAAACTCAATACAGAGGAACATAACATAGCCTACTGCCAGCTGCCAGTGTTATTGCAGAGCAACACAAACAGCATGCAGAAGTATACATCCTTGGCTATGCACAAGGCATGAGCCGTGGGTCATGTTGATCGTTCAGTGCAGAAGTATAAACCAGCCTTAAGTGTGACAGCGTTTATGGTCATTGTCGTTACTCTGAACACGTTCAGCAGACAAACGTCAGGATCACCAGTGTAGAAAGGGTCAATAAATCATCGCAGATGGTGCACTTTCTATTTGAGCACACAAATGCGTATCGTTGATTCCTGTTTTCTTTTTCTCCGCCAAAAACACCATGGCGTTCCATTGCAAACATCATCTCAGTGACCCAAAACAAAAACAACATCACAACTCTGGGGATCCTAAAGTGGCAAACAAATCTTCATCTAAACACTGAACAAACAAATGTGATTACAAAGACAATACAACCTAGTCAGGAAATACTGACAGCAAATGCTTTTTGAAAGAACCGTATAGAATGACATGTATAAACCGGTGAATTATGTACCAAAAGAAATTATGTATGTATAACTGTATGACCACAAATCATTAAAATCCAAATAGCTTTCTTAAATCAGAAACTAGCATTACTGTCAATGATATCTTTTGTTGGTACATGTAGACATATTTAGAGTATTTTAAGGCCACCTAAAAACCTTGTGAGAATATTATGTGTTTTTGAGTCGCCAACGCAGAAAAGTCATGTAAGGACTGCAACAGCTGTTGTGTAAACGCCGGGGGGAGCAGCAAACTGACTCACATGCCACAGAGGGTACTATCTGTCAGCTTTCATCTTTGTAGCATGAGTTCATTTCTCTGCCCACCTCTTACTGCGCACTCAGCAAAAAAAGTAACAGTGGCATTTATTGGCAAGTTTTCTTTCACTCCATTCCCCCAAAAGCTCTGGGGCAAATTGTTCACAGCATTTCAGTGCAAGATTGCAGCTTTGAAATGCATTCAAAACATATTTTGTGAATACTGTATATTGCAGTTATTACTGGATTTGCATAATTCCTTTAGTGAATCAGGCGCTAAAACAATGCACGCACAGAGCTACATTTTCTTGCATAGAAAAAACCCATGAAAAAACTGTACAACAGAACGTATATCACTTTTAACTGGGTGCTCAGCCCAAAATGCAAAAAAAGTGCAAAAAAATATATTCAAAAGGTGGCAACACCAAAGCTCCAAAAATGCTAATGTATTAATTAATTTATTATTCTTTTTTTAAATACTACACCACATTGTTATTTTAAATGTGGGAATTTTTTACAATGCAAATTCACATACAAAACGTCAACTTTTAAACATCCTCATCCAGCTAAAAAGTTCAAAATTTGAGGCACTTTTTTGTGCAAGACGGCTAATGTAATCTATACTCTATGTTGCAGTGCCTGTATGGTTTATGTTATGTAGGTAAAATGAGTAGACCTTCAAAAATGTGCAATATTGAACAGATGCACTATTCGACATCATGATCCTATAAGTCTTATTGCGCAGCATTTCTCAGTTGTGAGACATTCTATCTCCACTCTAAAATACTTCAATCACAATCTCACGGAAATTCATAACTTTTTGATTTAGTGGCTAATTCGTATGAATTCGTACGATCGAATTCATACAATTTGGTACGATTTGCTCATCCCCCAATGACGGTTGGGGTTAGGGGTGGGGTTAGGTGCCACGCCTCCTTTTTTAAATCGTACATTTTCGTACGACTGAACTAAACTGACAAAACGTAAAATACTTAATTTCCTTGTGAGATCAGGCTGGAAGTGTTCATGTGGGGGGTTCGGGATCTTAACAAATTGCTTATACAACCTAAAGCTTTTTGAACTTTCACTCTAGGTACATTGTCCCCAAGGTTTTAAATGAGAAGTTTGATATTTGTCCTTTTCTTTATTAATTCTTTAATGTTTAATTAGGTGTTTGGGTAAAGTTTTTTTTTTTGCTAAATATTTTGTTGTATATTTGGTTGTATTATTTTGTTGTATTTCCATGTTGTATTCTGTTTTTATTTGTGATGCAATATTAGGATTTCTTTTTGTGTTTTGGCTTTAAATATTTAAGTTGTATAATTTATAAATGTGTATTTTTTTGTTTTTTCTTGTCGTGAGACAGTAGGAGATCATGTTATCCGTAAGTGTATACAAAGGAGCACATTACTGTGATATTGTGTGAACACTGTCTGATGAAGAGCCGTGTGCTTGAAACGTTACGTCCTTTGTGTCAGCCTTTTTAATTTTAATCAATTTGCCTTTTTGGAGTTTTGGTGTTGCCGTATTTTGAAGTTATAGAAAAAAAACATTAATTTTTATTTAATTAAGCCATGTCTTTTAATTGTTTATATACGTTTTAGTTTTTGGTGGTGAGATAAGCATAAAAAGCACATAATATTGGCAATCAGAGATAAAGGTCAACATCATCCGCATAATAAGATTAAATGTCAAATCTGGTCTAGATAGATAATTAATTTTTACCAAAACCTACATAAAAATACAAATGTCATCCAGCATGTGATTAAATTGTACACTTTGGTGACAACTTAGTCTCAGTCCACGAACTACATCTCACAACCAAACACATGTGAGAAATGATATGGAAACAACGCAAGGTCATGTTGTATATCTTTTGTTATTAAGTACATAATGAGAAAGAAGCTTCAGGGGTAGAAAACGTACTTATTTTGGTCACCTGGGTTTAAAGGGACTTTCTTGTCAAACAGGTATGTGTGCTGCTGTCAGATTTCCACTTGTTTTTTCTCCATTTATTGGGTCCAAATAGACCAAAAAAAAGTTTTTAACTTCTCCCCAACCTCCTGCTGGCCTGTACTCATACTAATGGGTGCTGCTCTCTCATTGACTATAAGTAATCACCGATGTTATTCTCAATAAGAAAAAAATTTACACAGCATGATTTTGAATCGCCAGACTCAGATGGCGTCTTTGATAGGTCACACTATGTGATTGTTACTCATGTGAACGAGCACAGATTTGTCTGTGATTTCAGGCATTTGTCAGTGATTTCTCTGAGTCAAAATTGGGGCAAAAATCACGCAGTCTGAACTCGGCACCAATGAATTATTTATTGATCAGAGAAATCTCATAACCACCTGCCTAATCTGCTGCTGGTCCTCCACATGCTGCCAAGCAAAGCATAGACTGACCAAAGCATGAACTCTACTAGACCACTGAAGTTGCCTTTTGGTATCTGGCACAAAGAGGCCGTACAACTAAAGAAAAGAAGCAAACAATCTTAAAAATATTTACAACAAATCCCCTCTAATCTAATCTAATAAACAAAAGAATTAAAAATAAATCTTTAAAATTAATGACATCTTATCTAATCTACAAAGACTAACAATTAAAAAAAATACAAGTTGGCACACAGCCTTATCTATCTCTAGACAGTGTTTAACCTATATGTGTTGAAATGTATTTCACGTGACATAGTTACCAGCCTTTCTTACCTCAATGAGAAATCCGGGAGATAGAGAAGGAATGGTGATACAAGGGTAAGAACAGACAGTAACAACGATTACAAAGTGTAAATCAAATAATGACAATTCAATATCAAACAATATTAGCATATGGGAATATCAAGCTATCAAAATACTAACAAAGCACAAATGCAAACAATACACAGCAAGCTGAAATACTAACAAACAAAGACAGACTAAACAGAAACCAAAGCCTGACAAACTGCTGGATTGAAGGCCTTTTAAAGGATAGGTGGCATGCAGGGATTGGCTGGGACTTGAGCAGAGTTGTTAAGCAGAAACCAATCAGGAAGCAGCACTTATATCTGTGCAGAACAATCGAAACAGCCGATCAGGAACAGCAATAAGCAGAGCAATGTTTTTTTGGAAAAACCACTGGGAAAGTTGTGGTATAATGGTAGAAAGTCAAACTTATCCCAAATGTTGTAGGTATAATTCCAAGTAGCGACAGGAATTGTGGATTTGGAAGCGAACAATAAAAAGGACTCTCTTTCACATTCAGCACCCATGGTCCCCTGGCACAGCAGTAAATGGGTGTACCTGATTTGCCACATGTGAAAATATCCATCAGTGCATGCGGTTCATGGTTTCCCAGCAGATCATTGCCCAAAGCATCACACTCTCTCCGACAGCTTGTCGTTATCCCACAGTGCATCTTGGTGCCAACACTCACCCAGGTAAATGCTGCAGCACATCCGCAATGTAAAAGCAAAAATGACTCACCAAACAAAACAACTTTTTTCCCACCGCTCCTGTTCCAATACTTGGGTGCATATTGTAAAGGTTTTCTAAAGTACACTCCAAAAAATTATGATGCTGCACTGAAAAAATGCTTTTCTTACTTAGATTTTTTGTCTTGTTTCTAGTCTAAATATTTGACATTTATTAAATCAGGAAGAATTTTCTAGACAATCAAAACATATTGTCTTGTTTTAAGAAATAATATGCCAAAATTAAGTGAGTTTTTCCTTAAAACTAGCAAAATAGTCTGCCAATGGGGTAAGCGAAATAATCTTATGTCAAAAGGAAAAACAAGATTATTTTGCTTACCCCATTGGCAGATTATTTTGCTTGTTTTTAAAAAAAACTCACTTAATTTTGGCATTTTAATGCTGAAAACAAGGCAATATGTTTTGCTTGTCTAGAAAATTCTTCCTGATTTAAGAATTGTGAGATATTTAGACAAGAAACAAGACAAAAAATCTAAGTAAGAAAAGCATTTTTTTGCAGTGTGTTTGTCTAAACTACATTTTAAAGAGCTGAGTTTTTCAACTTAATTGTTTTATGTTCAATCCACTTAAATTGGTTGTTAACTTAGGTCCCGTTTGTCTGACTGTTCATCAAGGATCTACCGCTGGATCTCTTCACACTATATTTGTTAAACGTGATATTTAATTAATCTTGTCTCAATCTAAAGACATTTTCCCCGACTTTGGTCTCTTAAATCTATTACTTGTTCTCAGGTAACGTGTTTTTGCTAAGTGCAAAGATAAGTATATGTATTTATTATTATAACTGATTCTCCACATTTGACTGATTGCTTGCATTTATTTCCTATAATATATCAACACAATCTTACAGCAATTTGTAACTTTTTGATTTAGTGGCTAATTCTTATGAATTCGTACGATCTAATTCGTAAAATTTAGTACAACTTGCTCATCCCCCAATGACGGTTGGGTTTAGGGGTGGGGTTAGGTGCCACGCCTTCTTTTTAAAATTGTACAATGGTTATGGTTGCATTTAGAGGTAGGGAATAGGTATGAATTATATTTTCCAACAAAAATTATTCCAGGATCAACCTAGATGTAGACCTAGGTCCAGGATCGCATCGTACTTAGCAGTCCTCGGTCTCTTAGGTCCTCAAATAAAATTTTACTTCAAATTCCTCGTTCACGACTTAAATTGAAAGGGGATAGAGCCTTTGCAGTCGCTGCTCCTCGTTTGTGGAACCAGCTGCCACCGGATATTACAAGTGCTTCTTCGCTCTCTATTTTTAAGTCTAGACTTAAGACACATTTTTATTCTATTGCATTCCCAGGGTTTTAATATTTATTGTGGTTGTTGCTGTAATACTTTTATTCCTATTATTACTTTTATTGTTATTTTTTACTCTTTTAGAGTGTGTGCTATGGTTTTGTTCAGCACTTTGGTCAGTGCCAAACTGAAGTAAATGTGCTTTATAAATAAACTTTACTTACTTACTTAGCCAAATCATGACGTGCTTGACATCTAACAACAGCTTTTTTTTCTGAGAGTGTATCTTTAATTATATTAAAACATATATTTAAACCACCCCTAACAATTTAAATGAAATTTTAAATCAGATTTGACAAATTCATTCAGATTTACTTGATCACATGAGACATTTTTTTATTTACATGTCTAGTCTGATTACAAATAGATTTTTGGGGGTCTCCGTTAAAACACTGCCAGTGTTTCTGCTTAATTCAGGTGTCTAAATTGTTAAAAGAAACACTTTGGCACAATCAATGGCAAAGGTCTTTCTCAAACTGCAATTGATTGTGACACGTGTTTTTTTCACCCCATAAATCTTGAGTGTTTGAAAATATGTTAAAGCGAGTGGCTCAGGGAAAAGACTCAGGGTTCACTACAGCCAAAGCAGGATGACTAGAATCTTATTATAAGTTCATCATTTTTCTACCAACAGCTCTGATTTCTCTTGTGGGTTAGCACAATTGACCAAGACTTTTTAATTGAAGTTGATTATACAGCTTCTTTTTTACCTTTTGAATGCTTAACTATGGCTGGATGACAATAAAATGACCTCTCCGAGAGCTCACCTGTGCGAGGTGACGCGAGGCCGTCATCAGTATTCAAGACAGCATCTCGCTTAGAAACCATTAGCATCATCATGGATCTTCACTCTAATGAGGCTCCAGGTTTTCATGTCTTAATTGGATTGCTTCAACACAGTCCCCTATTGATGCCAGTCCCGCGCAGTTTATCATGGTAAGTAATGAGCGGATAATTCTCTGGCCATATCTAATCTTTGGCCTCATCGATGAATCGGGTGAAAAGTGCTTTTTCATTCCTGACCCCAGCCGGGCAGTTGAAGAGCCCCTGTACAAAGACACAGATTGCACAGTTTGAGTACATTCCATAACTGTATTTTTCATGGGATAAGACATTACATCTATTTTGAACATTAAAACATCTTTTAGCTTATTATACTGAGAGTATGTTTGAAGTCAGAATTATCAACCCTCCTGAATTAATCGCCACCCTGTATATTTTTTCCCCAATTTCTGTGTAATTTCTAAACAAAATACTTTTAAAACTCATTTCTAATAATTAATTCTTTTATCTTTTCCCTGATGACAGTACATACTATTTTACTAGATATTTTTCAAGATACTAGTTTTCAGCTTAAATTGACATTTAAAGATTTAACTAGGTTATAGGCAAGTTAGGTAATTAGGCAAATCATTGCATAATGATGGTTTGCTCTATAGACAGTCAAAACAATATATTGCTTGAAGGGGCAAATAATATTGGCCTTAAAATTGTTTAAAAAAAATTAATAAAAACTGATTTTATTTCAGCTGAAATAAGACAAATATGACTTTTCAGAGAAAAAGAATATATAGAAAATACTATGAAAAAGTCCTTGCTCTGTTAACATCATTTGGTGAATATTTTTGAAAAAGAAAAAAATTCACAAGAGGGCAAATCACTTTAATTTTAACATTAAATACTGTTCACAGTTAAGCCACGGTCAGATCACACGTTTTTTTTTTATTGTCGGTTATGAATGTCACTATGTCAGATAATTTTTTTCTTGATGAAATCTTGACTTGTGGGTAACAAATGTGCCAGACTACACGTTCCTTCTCGATCAGTCATCCCGTGATGTTTACGATTGGCGTTCTTTCACAAAGCAGTCACAAGTGTTGCTACATGTATTACAATATTTGTTATATCAACAACATTTTTTTTTTTCCATGTTACCATACTGGTGTTTAGTAGCTGTGTGAAGGACACTGAGCACCTTCTATACACTGATACACTTCTCTGCTTGTGGGAAAAGTTCATTGGTTCATTATGTAACTTTCTCATCACTACCTGCATATGGCTGTGTTAACGTGTATCTATGTAACAAAAGATCTGTAGATGTCGGTAAATCAAAATACAGACATATTAAATTCACAAATTAATGTAATACAGTAGTTTACTATGAAAACTTAATATAACTTTTACGGTTTGTACCGTATTTTTCAACCACAGAATGCCTTTTTTCCCATACATTTTACAGATTTATTTATTACAGTGTAGAGAAGTATATAGTTATTGAGTAAATTCATCAAAAATATTAGTAAAAAAACTAATCCAAATGACAATTTTCTACCTCAATTAACTTACATTAAAGGGGGCCTATCATGCTCCTTTTCACAAGATTAGTCTGTGATGTCCCTTGTGTGTGTATATCAGAAGTTTCAGCTCAAAATATCCCGCAAGTAATTCTTTATTACTCCTTACATCTTCCCCTTTAGGCTTTGATCCTAATCGTGGCATTTTGGTGACTGTCACTTTAAATTCAAATGAGGTTGTGCCCTTTTTAAAAGAGGGCAGAGCTACAAATGCTTATGGCTGTTTCTCAATATGCGTTCTTCAGCGGTCTTGCGTCCCCGTGTTCTCGTGAAACGTCATCCTCAGCTGCCTAAGTTCAGTTCCAATACTCAAGACCGCATGTACGGAGGACGCGTGAAACTTCCCGGATGTGTTCTTGATATCGAGGATGCACCGATGCAGACTTGATCACCGAATTCGCTCTGAAAGTCCCAGAAGTCATTTTATCTAGATTTATTATTAAAGTTCATAGATATGAATTATTTACCTCAGGAGTTTCCCTAAATGAAACGGTGAAAGTAAACATTACCACGGACATCTTAATAAAGGAATAAACACATTAAGGGTGGTTATTTGCTGAAATTCGTATTAAAATCTGTTTTATTTATATTGTGCAACACATATTTATAATGTTTTCATGCATAGTATATATTTTGAAACGGGGAAAAACAATAAATCGTTGTATGAAGGCTGTAATGTTTAAATAATTTACCATTTAAAACACGTGAAGGTCATGTGACCATCAGGAAGAACGCAGCATCTCAATTCTCAAAGGACGCGTTCTCTGCCCTCGCGGTCTCCTGAGTTCGTTCTTCCGAGGACACCTGGCAAGACCGGTCTCCACAAGAACACAAGTCCGTTCTCTGCGTTCTTGGAATTGAGAAACAGCCAATGTGTCAGCATAGTGGCAGATACAAAAACAAAACCAACGTCATATGTTAATGAGGGAGAGATCATCACCAATGGGCGGGGCTTTCTCACCTTTGATGACATGTACAATAGGAGAATGTCCATCAAGGTGTTTTTATGACGTGTGATTCTAAAAAAAATATATTAATTCATTTTTACCATTAAAAGCTGGTTATATTCACAGACTGCTGCCACACCTATGTTTAAATTTGATTTTTTGCATAATAGTTCCCATTTAATCAACATTACATTTGATCTGTAACATTAGATCTCTTAAAAAATATCATTTGATCACTATTTTCATCAACTACATTTATTTGTCTAGTTCTTAGACCACCTCTAACATCTCAATATTGCTTACTGAGAAAATTGTGTTTTATTAATTCATCAAGAAGAAACAGAATCAAATATTAGCCAAAGTTTTTAATTCCACGCAGCATTTTCTAGCATCACATTTCAATTTAAATTAATAATACAACCCATAAATAAAAAAGACCTAATCATTTATTCTTTCTCAAGTGGCTATAAATTGTTATGAACTTCTTTCTGTTGAACACACAAGAAGATATTTAGAAGAATGATTATTAAAGGCACCCATCGACTTCCATGGTAGAAAAAAAATACAATCAATAGATGTCAACAACCAGCATTATTCAAAATTTCTTCTATTGTGTTTAACAGAATAAAAAAAAAACATATTGACCTTATTCTCCGCAGACGAGCGGGCGCTGCCATTTGAACCTTTTTGGCACGAGACTTCCGGTCTCATTCACTTCCATTCATTTTTAGACATTAAAAACTGCTCGTTTTGCTGTTTGATGTTGCAAACTGATATTTCCTTCATATATTATTCTACTTGGTCTGTATAGTCATGCAAACATTTGTTTGTAGAGCAAGTAGTTTGACCGTTTTTTGCCGTTTATTATTCCTTGTCATTTCTCCCATAGGCAACTGAAACGGAAGTTCTAAGACAATCGCGAAAACAGGCGCACTTCCGCATTTTACAATAAGGTCAATAGGTTTTGAATAGATGAGAAGCAGAATTTTCACTTTTGGAAGAACTATTCCTTTAAAATTAAACTACATGCAGGCAAAAATTCATTGATATAAAAATTAGCTTGGTTTAAAATAGGTTAATACTACTATTTAGCTTAACCAGCAAGAAGATCTGCAAAAAATACTTGTCAACCAGTTTTATTTCGCTGGTTAACAGCATTACTGTGTTAGTCCACTATATAAAGCAGAACTATAACATTCATGCTGGTCTTGTCAGCAGGGTTGACTGTGAATCCGGGCAGTGTGTGTGCCACAATTTACTCGCGACGCAACAAATCACTGGCAAATAATCAGGAGAATAGAGCAATGCGAGGATACAGTGTTTTATCAGCGGAAGAGGAGATGATTGGCTTTTCGGAGGCCGAATAAGTGCAGCTGGGGCTCTTTCAGTTGTCTCTCTGATATCTCAGGCCTTGAAGGAAATTGATACTTACACTTGGAAACTAAACTGTCAAATATAATTTATCTATGGTCATTTGTTTTATTATCTCTAAAAAGGACACCGCTAAGTAAGTGAAGTCAGCCCAAACTGGAAGAGCAGCTGTGGAGAAGAGTCATGCGCTGAGAGGAGAAGCCTGGAATACTTATTATCTTCAAGAAAATGGAAGGAAAAAAAGAGGTTTTACAAGGAAAAACAAGCTTCCATGTTCATTTATAAACCAAGCAACACCATTTTAATGATCTGTAGTCAGCCCCAAAGACACAAACTGCTCATCCTATTTACCTAAACCCATATATCTCTTTAACACATGCTTTGTATGCTTAACAGGAAATCAATTGTTCCATTTAAAACATTTGATCACTGGATTTTTAAGAGTTCTGGAATTACATTACACACCCTTCTAAGTAAACAATAAAGTATTTTCCCCAAAGCAATGCTTTTATGTCTGGAACATAATAGATTTGAAGGGAAATTTGTGCTTAATAGAGATATTAAGATTGTATTTTAAGGTTGAACTTAATAACGTGTTTTAATGCAGGTTGTGATATAAATTTTTGCATAATTTAGCAAAAACAATTAGCAGAATAATGCACATCAATCACTTTTCTGATGGACATTATTGTGTTTTTACTGCAGTTTGTGCATTGTTTTACATTGGTTGTTATAGTTATTACACTAATACCAAAGCCATAAACCCAAACCCATTTGTTGCTTGGCAAAAACTAAGCCTAATTTGTCTTCCACATCATCACACATTTGCATAATAAGCTGATATTTAATACTGAAACAGTTTTAACTTGTGCATAACTTATGCATAATTTGATGTATGCAAAAAAAAAAAAAAAAAAGCATGAAGACAATCAATCACTTTGCTGATCGCACATTAGTGCACATTTTCTGTTTGCACTGCAGTTTATACACGTTGTTTTACATGGTTAAATATGGTAAACAAAAACTAATACCAAAGTTATAATAATAATAATAAAACCATAATTTTACAATTCAATCACTATATAAGACTAAAACTATTACAAAATGACAAAAACACAACAAACCGACAAAGAAAATTAAAACTGAACATGTAAATGTAAAAATAAAAACATATGTAAACGATTCATAAAAACAGTATCTTAATGATGTTAAACTATTTTTTATAAATGTTTTTAGAATATCTAAATATTTTATACAATTCTTCAAATGTTGGTTCAAATAATGAATTTTGATAATGAATTTTCAAGTAATGATTTTTCTAAATAAATGTTCCATTAACAATCCAGATAATTGCACATATCCCCAGAATCTATAAAAAACAAAATCAATGTACTTATTTGATTAATTAAATTATTTTTTTATATACAAAAATTATCTTATATAAATGTTTTCTGATAATGTGCATTCATAATGTATTTTGTCTTTCTGGCAGATTTGAGTAAAATCTAGCTAAAATTAGAGAAAGTAATAAAGGTATATATATGAACAGCTAAACAGCTAAAAGTCCCCAATAGTACCCAGGTTAGTAAAGTCCAATAAAGGAGGTTAAGCTTTTTCATGTATGTCTCCTAAACTCTGGAATAGCCATCCTGATAATGTCACAGCCACACTCTCTTAGTTAAGAAACTAGATTAAAAACATATTGTTTTAGTAAAGCATACACACAATGCATTACATGCAGGTGAGTGGGTTTGACTAATCACCTCTAGAACACGCTCCTCCTGCCTTAATGCAGCAGGCATTTTGTTAGAAATATTTATATGCTTTGTATGTTTGTTTCTATGCTTGTTTATATAACTGATATATTTTGATTCATAGCATTCATTTTTACATTGATATTAAACATCTCTTGTTCAAATAAATTATGAACAGCAGCTTTGCTAATTATTTTCTTTGTTCTCTATTTCCATTTGGGAATACTCATCCCGAGGTCTCTAGGGATCCAAGACCTGTGAAGAGATGATGATGCCAAGCATCAAGGACCTCAAGGACAACACAAATGAAGAGATGATGCCAACCATAGAGGATTTTGAGGACAACACATGCAATACAAAGAGATGATGTTAACCATCAAGGACCACAAGGACAACACACAAAAATATGATGCCAACCATCAATGACTTTGAGGACAACACATACACTTAATACACATCATTAAACATGTAAACATACACTACCTCACAAATGTTACGTCGTCGATCCCAGCTGTAAGAGCAACAATAATAACTTCTAGTTGATCATTTGGAAAAGAGGCAAAAGGTAGATTTTCCCAACGAATCATCTGTTGAACTGCATCCCAGTCATCACAAATACTGCAGAAGACCTATTGTAACCCACATGGACCCACGATTCTTACAGAAATCAGTCAAGTTTGGTGAAGTAAAAGTGGATGGGGACATCAAGACATTTGTGCTGCCCATTACATTACAAACTAGAGGAGAGGGCAAATTCTTCAGAAGGACAGATATCCTTCTCATACTTTAGCCTCCACATCAAAGTTCCTGAAAGCAAAGAAGGTCAAGATGCTTCAGGATTGGCCAGCTCAGTCACCAGACATAAACATTATTGAGCATGTCTGGGGTAAGATAAAGGAGGAAGCATTGAAGATGAATCAAAAGAATCTTGTGGAACTCTGAGAGCATATATGCATTTCTCAAAAATAATTTGCGTTTCATAATAAAAGTGCAGAGGATTGTTACTCAGACCTTTTCCTCAAACAAGAAAATGACTTGACTTTGTCTACCAAGAAAAAGTCCCTAAAACATTTGAAGGAAAACCCAGATAACTGAACATACTGTATCAAAACAATGCTAGATGGATAAGAGCTTCAAAAACGTTCAGCTCAGAGGAAGTGAAATCATTAAAAGAGCATATACTGTATGCATTTTTTTCAAAAAATAATCCCAGCTTTACATTTTTTAGCGATAAGCAGTTTGTGCTGCACATTAAAAGTGCAGAGCAGCTGGTAGGAACGGCTCTGTCTTTGTTCTTGCCAACCACGATGCTAAAGCACAGCTCCCCTCTGAGCTGCTGAGGAGCTGCTCTGAGAGACAAAGGCCCCAGGCAGTGGATGACACTTCACTGCATCTCATTAACAAGGACTTGGCAATGCAGAAAGAAAAAGTTCTCAGTCATGCACCATCTCAGCCACTTAAAGGTGTGTGGGACATTTTCGTACCTCCTCAGAAAGCGAGAGGTGTGACGTCAGAATGGGCCACCGTGTGAATTATCCAGTGACTCACCGCAGAGAGTCTGAATTCAGGCAACATCCATAAATCTTTTCAACTAATCGGTGATTAATTGATATCTAGAGGGAAAGCATGCGGCTTGAAAAATCTAACAAGGATTCTTTAATCAGTGGAAAACCATCAAACACAAACTTTGGTCAGCATAAATATTTAAAGGTAATTTGGTGCTGGCGAAGATCAGCTGGTTGAACACAAAGGTCTTCCTGCTTAAGCTAATGATAATAACAACAATAATAATAATATTAATAATAATAATAATGCATACCTTAAATTATGCTTACATTATATAAAAAAAAAACATTTTTGAAACTAGGCTTGATTGAGAATTTATTGGATCGTTGAATTGTCTTTGCTATTTTTTTACTACAGTGTGAGTGCTTTGAGAATTATTATTATTATTATTATGATTATGATTATTATTATTATTTTGATTATTATTGCTATTATTTTTCTTCTTAATATTATTGTAATTTTTATTATTGAGTAGATTTTTGGACAGTCTACATTTTAACATTTGTCACATTTAAACCACTGCAGAAATGTTCTAACCAACAGGCTCATGTCATATACAGTGGGCTACAGATACATTTCTTAATAAATATCCTACTGTAAATTAAAAGGATCCTATTTTAAATTAATATGCTCAAAGTTCAATGCAAAGGGAAATGTTGGCTTTTACAGAGTTAGCTTAGCAAAGCCTACAGCAAACAAACTTTGGGAACTACAAAAAAATTCATCCGGGCTGATGAGATCCCAAGGGTCTCTGATTATGTGCATTCACCTCACACACCCTGCGCAGCGAAGGGGTGTCGCCAGAAACACTGTAATGTTAAAGCAGAGAAAGCTAAAATGCTACAAATTTTTTAAATTGTGGACCCTGGACAGAATGTTTAAAGTCATAATATTGACATAACTGAGTACTAATTAACCATTTTTTAATTTTCCAATAAATCCCTCATATGCTTCTGTATCTCTTACAGTTGTTTGTAAAATAGTCAATTATTGTGCCACTTTTATGGAAAATGAGAACTGATTAAGCTTCCTTCATCTAAGTGTCTGTTCTCAATGCACCTCTTGTAGAATGAAAATCAGTTGATCTAATACTGACTAATTGATTAAGACTGGGATGTTGCTCTTCTGAAGTCACATGAAATGTTTTGACATATTTTAGTACATTTTCTAGACTTGGAACATCTCAGGACTCTTACTGTTCATGAAAAAGCGAGTTCTGGGATGTCACCTAAAATATCTATAATTTGTCTCAGATGATTGGAATGACAAGGGTGAGTAATTAAAAATATCATTTTATTTTTGGGGGAACTAACCCCAAAATATAATATATATATATATTGATGGAATGATCTGCAGTGTGGCTGGGTATATGTATAAGCTTTTTTTCTGATCCTTTGAACGCTCCAGGTCCCATTTACTATTCTACAGTTTATGTACCAGAAGTAAATTGGTCTCTTTAGTCTTCACAAAGTATTTGAAAACAAATGCTAAATATTTTAAAAGTCCCTCCTGCACAGAATATCAAAAAAGCATAGTTAATATATTTTGAGCATAACAGAACCATTCAGGTGCAGTCTTTCAGGTGCTGCCCTTTTTTTTTCTTTCTCTCTGTATACTGCCATGCTTTTGAATGACAGTCTTCATTAGCAGCATTTGGAGCTTCATGGGACCTTATGTGTTGAAGAGCTCTTTTGGCACTGTGTGCTTTTCCCCAGTTGGTCCCCTATGGTTTATCTAATCACGCAGACGCAGACAGACTGGTGGAGGCGATGCCCCCTGTGCCACTCTCGCTGCGGGCAAGGTCAGGCAGGAGGAGGCGCTGCCAGGCAGCCTGCAATTTCCCCAAGACTTTAATCTTGGCACTGATTCAATTGCCCATCCTCCTTGTTTTTTTCCACCCATTAACAGGTTTATTTGGATGTTCCCTTTTTGTAGGCTTTGTAAAATGAATGTGGACATTATTATTCATTATCCAACATTATTTGCCCATTGAGTGATGAAATTAAACTCTCCCAATAGCTTTTTTTTAGATTTCACTCGTTGGGCGTTTGCTTTTAACTTGAATTCCCATCCTAACATCAGGCTTTTTCTCAACAAATAAAAAGTTGCCTCAGGAAATGTCACTGTGGGAATTGTCAGCCAATTTACATTTAATTTGATTGGAATCTTGATCAATAGAACAACCCATATAGTCTCTTTGTTTTGTTTTGTTTTTTTAAATCTCAAAGGCAACAATTCAGACCAATGTTAAAGCTGGAGCTAATCTCTGTTTTTCAGTGATTCTTCCAGCAAGTTACATCATTACACCAATAGATGACGGTAAGTGAATGCTTTTACATATCAGTTACTGATTGTTGATTATATCAACTGATTCATTCAAAAATATTGATTCATTCAGTCATCTGTCTTTTTGGCCTTGTTTAAACCTGGTATCCAGATGCATTATGGTCAATCATATCGCTATCATGCAACACTACATCCAGTTGTAAGCAGGGACGTTTTGAGCTTCTCCACTTTTATAGGTAGGTATGCATTCAAATAGCCACATACTGACTTGATGCTTAAACACTATGGCATGTGTTGATAAAACAAGCTAGCTAGACAGTAGGCAAAAACTATAAAGGCAAAAATATAAATCCACAATGTCCTTCTACCATTTATTTTATTTAGTTGTAATAGATCTCACAGCACTTAACATAATTTAGATTTTTCAGAGCAGAAACAAAAGCTGTTGCTCTTCATTTAGTTTTCCATGACCTCCTTTCACATTCATAAATAAATGCCACAAGCATAATTTGCATTATTAGATGTGTTTTTTTGCGTTATGATTAGGAAAAAAATATACATACACCTAATTATAGACCCTTAATACAAATGGAAAGTTGTCAAAATCACAGAACAGAAATTAATAGAAATGTGTCTCCATTGCCGACTTGCTATACTATTAATGAAAAGCAGTGTTTGGACACCATTTTAGCTTTCTCTGCTATAACATAACAGCGCCTCTGACCACGCCGCTTCACTGCGCAGGGTGTGTGCTTGTTTGTAAATATGCTTAACCTGTAGTGTTTGTGATCTCACTAGCCCAAATGTTTATTTTTATAGTTCCCAAACTTCGTTCCCTGTAGGCTTTGCTAAGCTAAATCTGTAAAAGCCAGCGTCTCCCTTTACATTGAACTTTGAGCATATTACATTCAGAGATGTTGTTTATGTTTACACAGCTACAATACACATCAACTAAAAAAAAAAAAAAAAAGATATTGTTGTGTAACATCCCTTTAAACTCTGAATGTGTTGTTGAAATGTATTTACCAAACATGATTTTAATTTTACCAATTGAAATCTTAAATTTGGAATGAATATGGAAAAAAACCCTCTCATTTCACATGAAAATTTTTGCAATATAAAAAAAAAATTCAGTTCAAAAACACACACATTAGCTTTAACTAAGAATCCAAATTTAAAATAAATTCACCATAGTGATGCTTCTTTATGAATGTGTGTTGGCTTTAGGATGGTTACCGCTCTTTATCCTCATCCCACCTCTCTCTCTCTCACTGTCTCTCTCTCTCATTCTCTTTCTCTAATTTGTCACAGGCAGAAATCAAAGTGCTGGGGGCTTTTATACAGTCTGTCTTTCATCTGACAATTGGCAATGTCTAGAGGTAGGCACGTGTGGACAAAAATGCAAAGCCTCAAAATGAGCAATCCTGCTGTTTTTCCCTCATCTGCTGCCCTAAACACCACCAAATTTCTCTATCTCTGTCTCCCCGCAGTATTGTACTCACTTCTTGCTGTTTCTCAAGTGTTTCACTTATCACACCTATTCCAGACTTTCTGTTTCCTGGCTGAATGTTGGGAGATAATATGAATTGCTAAAATGGTAAGCAAAGGAAATTGTTGCAGCATACAGTAATTTAGAGTGAGATACACAGTATACCTGAGAAAATTCATTATTGCAGGTCTACTATTTTTGCTGCTTTTATACAGTAGTTTTACTTATAGAGCAGTAGATTTAATTATTGTTATCCTTAGAGATAACAATGTACTGCATGTATTCACATACTGCTTAATAACAAACAAGCAACACATATTGCTTAATGTGACCACTTAAAGGTGCTGTGTGTAAGTTTTTTAATGCATAAAAATGCCATGATATGTTTGCAGATATTTAAGAAACGTGCTAAGTGAACATTCTTGCTTATCTCAAAAACAATGGTAGTCAGATATTCTGCTTTGAAAATGTGCATTACGTGCCGGAACGTCTGTCTTTGTTTGGTCATTTAGCCTTCTCAATGCTAGTATAGCTAATTAAATTTCAGCACCCTAGGTTGTCGTGGTGGAAAATTGCATATTTCATTAATTTATTTTTCAGAAAGGCTCTTAAAGTATGCGTCCACGACTGAAATGCGACCTCTGGTGGACAGTAGCAGACTCTGAAATGAGACGCATATTCAGAGTTCTACATGAGATTGTTAATTATCAAATAATATAAATATTACGAACGTAAACATGAGGTGAGCAGGTTACATTGTAACCCCATGTCCTAGCAACATGCTATGTGACAAGATTTGCATCTTATATGCAATGTGGCTGTTTGTGACATACAAAACATGTCAGAAATTTAAATACAGCCATTCAGAAACACAAAATAGTGCACTTACTGCACTCCAACAAAATGGTATGGTTTATAATCAAATCAATACATATTAAACATTATCAAATGTGCCGAATCACTGATATATGTTGGCTTGCACTGAAGTTCCATTTCAAATAGTCGATTTTGTTTTCAAGGTCTGAGGTGAACTATCTGCTGCTGCATTTAGTATTATGGCAATAAATGTAATTTAAAATGACATTCAAACTCACATTATTAGCATTTAACACTGAATAAAGCACATGAGGTGTACCTGAGGTGATCATTGTCAAAGATTTCTGTTGTTCAGCTGTAAGAAATAGAAGCCGTTTCTGAAATAGAAACTTCAGGTCTTGGTTAGGACAAAAACTCTTTTTAATATGGAAAAGATTCCTTCTATCGTGTGCTGTTGCTTTTATTTAGAACATGACTTAAATAAGCCTTTAAGCTCGACAGTTAGGCACTGTTGGTGTTTTGTCAATCCGGCAACCTGCATTTGCATTTGTTTTTAACAAGGTGTACAATCTCTAGTTAACAACCACTGGGTGTTGAACTTACATACACTGCACCTTTTATGTGACTCATCTCTGTTTCTTCCAATAAATGAAAATGGATTGTTATGCTTTAGTGAAAGCCGTTTTGATGGTTTCTTGAATAAATGTCTCATGGCAAAGCCTCAAAGGAAAAGTAAACTTCTTTCATTGTGTTGTTTCAAACCTAATGACCAACTTTCTTCTGTAAATCACAAAAGGAGATGTTGTGTGTATCCTTTTCTGTTACTTTGAATAAAAAAATGGACAGAGTGTCAAGTGTTAAAAAGGTGCATGAAAAAAGTATTTAAAACTATAGATTTTCAAATTATTAGCCCCTTTAAGCTAATATTTTCCCGGTAGTCTACAGAACAAACCATCACTATACAATAACTTGCCTAATTACCCTAAACTGCCTAGTTATCTTAATTAACTTATTAAAGTCTTAAAATGTCACTTTAATCTGTATAGAAGTGTTTAAAAATATCTAGTAAAATATTATTTACTGTCATCATGGCAAAGATAAAATAAATCAGTTATTAGAAATGAGTTATTTAAAACTATTATGTTTATGAATGTGTTGAAAATTTTTTTCTCTCCGTTAAACAGAAATTGGGGAAAAAATAAACAATGGGGCTAATAATTCAGCGGGTTTAATAATTCTAACTTCAATTGTATATTTAGGTTTAATGTATTATTCTAATATGATCTTAAAGAGATATGACCTCAAAAATACAATAAATAAATTGCTGTTTATTTACTCAGGCCAGTCAAGATCGGATGTTTTTCCTTCAGCAAAAAATATGGAAGATTTTTTTGCAGAAACTGATCCTTGATGATTCAAGTGAATTGCAAGCATGCAAGTGAACAGCTATCAACACGTTGAGAGTAAAAAAAAAACATATTGGATAAACTAAATGAATACATGTGGCTACTGATGATACATTGATTAAAGTCAATATGAGGTCTGTATGAAAAAGTATGATTATGTTTGATTCCCAATGTTTGATGTACAGTCATTAGATATCTCATGCACCAGATGTTGTAAATTAGGTTAATTAAGTTAATAATGTTCAGTTTTTGAACTCCCTGATCATTTTGCTTCATAAAACCTCAAAATATTTGGTCTAAAACCAAAACAGTCTACAACAGGTAGACCTAGAATTCATCTAGAATACCCCCGCACCATTTATTTATATTTTTGAGTCGCAATATGGGATCTTTATCTTTCCTCCAACAATGTTTGATGCTAAAAAAAGATTGAAAAAGTGACTTTTATTGAATTTAAAGTGATATTTTGCCTGGGTTGGTGTTGCAATTATGGTACAAAAACCTGGAAATAAACTGCCAGTACTATTTCTGTTGCTTTACTGACTTAACTCTCTCTAGATTATTTCTTATGCAATTATGCAAATATTTAGACACCCCTCTGTGGCTGCATAGTTATGTGATCTTTTTTTATAAGAGAAGATCAGAGTGAAATGCCATTTGGTTTCTAGTGAAAGCTAGATAATGTCATGTTTTTCAGTCAGAAATGCGTAGTGTAGCAGTATTGAGAAGTGTGAAATTAAATTTAAACTGAAAAATAAGCTATGCAAAAGTTTGGGCACCATCTCTTCTGTGTGCATTTCAAAACCTGTAGTCACATAATGCTGATTGATTACAACACAAAATTGATTTGATTGACTCAGTAAACCTTAACAATCATAACACAGGTTTAACCAACCATGAAAGAGGATATTTAGGATAGCTGATTGCTAGTTGTGCTTCTCCTTATTGTCAACCAGAAAGAAGCAACATGGGAACCTCAAATGGACTTTCTAATGACCTAAAAACTAGAATAATTCACCAACATGAATTAGAGGGAGGATGCATAAAAGCTTTCAAAAAGGTTTAAAGTCTTTATCTTCACAGTCAGAAATATAGTAAGAAAATGGAAGTCCACAGTTCTTGTGAAGGAAAGATGTGCTAGACCAAGAAAAATATCTGAAAGGCAAAGATGAAGAATGGAAAACAGACAAGCAACAGGCCACCTCCAAAGAGCTCCAGGAACTTCTTGCTGCTAATAATGTCATTATAGATCATGTCACAATCCAGCAAACTCTTCACAAAGAACAGCTCAATAGAAGGTGATGCAGAAGAAGACTTTTCTGCATTCTGCAAACAAGAAGAGTCATTTGAGGTAAGCAAATGCTAAGCTAGACAAGTCTGAATAATTTTAGAAAAATATCCTGTGGAGAACCATAGGCACTTTGCATGACGGGAAAAAGAACATTTCAGGAGAGGTATCTGCTCCCTACTGTAAAACAGGGTGAATGGTCCATCATGCTATGCAGATGTGTGGAAAGCACAGGTACTGGAAACCTTGTCAGAGTTAAAGGTCGCATGGATTGCACATAGTATCAGCAGATTGTGAAGAACAATGTTCAGGAATCATTCAAGAGGCAGAAGTTATGGCAGGGTTGGATGTTTCAGCAGGACAGTGGCGCAAAGCACAGTTCTAGATATACCAAGAAATTCATGCTCAGATACGATACACAGTGATCTAGAATAGTCATCTCAGTTCACGATCGGCTTACTTCAAACCTAACAAGAGAAATTTTGCTAGGAAAAACTGCCCAAAATGCCTCCAGCAAGAATTCAGAGACTTATCGTTGACTATATGAAGCGTCTGCAGGTTGTTATTTCAGCAAGAAATGGCTGCACAAAAGACTGATGTCATTATTCTATTGGGGTGCCCAAATTTTTTGTTCTGACTTAAATTGTATTGCATCTGTTGGTTAAATAAATGTCATATCAGAACTAAAATGTTGCTTTTTCCTTAGGGTATACAATATATCCAAATGAAATTGCCGATTTGAAAGGTCAGCAGGATATGGCTTGCAATTATGAAAATTATCAGGGGTGCCCAAACTTGCATAAAACTGTATATTTGTTATACTACAGTTGAATTTTCAAAGTCAATCTGTTCTGTTGTGCCTGATAATCAATGTATAATTAGCACATCAACTGTCAGGAAACATGGTTATTAAATTGGTTACTTGTAACAAAGGTGTAGATTCGAACTTGACATTGGTGGGGACATACATAGTGTGCATGCATTGAACAGCACAAATTCTGTTTCACACTTTTAAAAACATGATTAAATTACTCAATAATATAAAATAAACACTTAATAATACAAATATCAATCCCGTCCCATGCTGCAAAAGTCAATTTATATGGTTTTACTGCAGTCGGTCTTTGAGGAATGAATGTAGAGAAATTTAGAGAGGTGTGTGGCGCATGGAGGCCAAAATCAAAATTTTTAATTAATTGCACTGCCTTGGTTAATAGTATTATGGTGAACTAGTAGCAAACTTGTCCTGGTGCACTTGTAAGTTAAGAGTTGACGAGGATTACTTTATTTAAAGTCGATTAAATTATTGATAGGGACATTTCAGTAATTGCTGGATATTGGTGGGGACACGTCCCCTCCATCCATGCCAATTCTACACCCTTGACCTGTAAATGTTAATGTTGTTTTAAAGGGTCACCAAACACCATAACACATTTTTTGAGCTGTTAACAGTGGTATATGTGTCCCACACTGCTAAAAACACTATTAGGACACCTATATTTCACTAAAAGGTGTAAATTGGTTGTTTTTGCGTTATTTCAAGCAAATTCGTACTTCCGGTTTGAAACGAATTTTTGAAGCTGCGTCACGGTCATGACATAATAGCGTGTATTCCAGCGTGCAGACTGGGCGTCTGAGCCAGAGTGTGTCTTATTACGTCTTACAGTGTGATGCATTAATGCATGAGTAAGGCTTGGTTCAAACCAATCAGTGCGCTCTATTGTGCAACTTCATTATTATTCATTAGTGTCACCGTGTTTACACGACAGAGACGTCACGTTGTATTGGCAAAACAAGCGTGAAGTGTTGCTTTTATAGTTTGCTGCCGTTAAGTTTTGTTTTCATTTTCTCTCTGTGAGAGCTCATCTGGAGTCACGTGTGGATTAACAGTGTATGCAACGCTCGACAACAATAACTTACGTGTCTAAGGAGGATTATTGTTTACCTGAGAGCTGTTCTCATCTGCAAACGCTGAGATCCGGATTCGCTTGTAGTCTTCTCTTCATAAAGACGCGGCTCTAGTTGCTGGTGATTGTGCTGTCTCTACAGATTTGGTAAGTGAGCGACCAGTGCTCTTTGTTTATTCAGTTTGTTCGTATCGAACTAAGTTAACCATTGCACCGACTGTAAACATGTTAGCACCACAACCAAACTTTAACCTCGTGTAGGGTTTTTACTGCATTTTGTGACCGGAATAACACACGCGGCTTTCTGACGCTACCTGCCGTGTGCATCTAAGTTTCCGGGAAATGCAGAGTTTTTTTTCTCTCATTTGCCGTGCGGTATCAAACATTGCATGAAAAATACACGCTTAGAGCAGATCCTCGAATCAATTATCTTGTTTGTCACGAGGGACATGATTGAAATCCCTGAATCAAAGAGCCAAACTGCAGTTAAAGTCCAACATTTAATAATTTGGCAAATAATTCGACTACAGATGTCCATGTAGGTTAAACACCATCACTTTTTCCTATGCGTGTATTTTGACTCTGAAACTCGCGCGTTCCCAAATAGACACTCCCACACCCTCCCACTTTAGTTACTCCGACAGTCCCCCCTAAACAGAGCTGGACACACCCACTTTTCTTCTGACTTTTTCCAAAGTAGAGGTGTGAAAACACCCTGCTGAAACAAGGAGGTTTCATGGCCCTTTAACTATCAAAATTTATCGTTGCCATTGACTTACAATCTATGATTCCCCAAGGTCAATGAATCGTCATATTTTAATAATCAGCTCAATGAAATGTTAGAGATTTTATAGCTAGAGTGATTCTTGTCAGTGACTTGCTGTGAGTTTGTGCATTGTTTAAGTGGTTAACCTTTTGTTTTAAATAAAGACATAAAACTTTACCTTTAAGTTTGCTGGTGGTTCAAGACTACAACTTCTTTAAAGTCAATTGTGCTAACTCAGGCTGTAAAAAGAGACGTTTGATGGTGAAAGAGCGAAAAAATGAGCTAGAGATAGAGGGAGAAACAGCGTAGGGCTCCTCTAATAAGTTTTGTGATACTCCCAAGTGCTTTTCTCTTTTGATGTTGCACCAGGGCAAGATTTGGCAGGAGTTAAGCGTAATCCAGGAGACTACAGGAGATGTACTCACAGACAGGGTGGAGCTCCGCGTTTGACAACTTTCTTTATTAGGTAGCGGAAAAAAAAAAAAAAACAGAAACCTTTTGGTACTGAGGATACTTATGCAAGACTTTCATGAGGCATATTAACAACGAACAATAATACAGCTTTGGTAAAAAAATGAAGAGAGCACCTGGAAGTTATTGTCAATTATGTGAATTTGCTATTAATAGGTCCATGTTTTGAGTAAACTGACTGACTACTGATAACTTGACACCCTATATATGTATTATATAATAATGATCATGTTATTTTTTTAATGCTGGATTGCTAGAAGAGATTCAGCTGTGATCGGAAGTTATTGATATGTATTTGTATTATTTATTAAATTCCGCATTAATTGTTTTTTATTAGCTAGATGGGACACAGCTGAGGACACTCACATCAATAAAGCATAATCTAATAAAATTTTATTTTGACTTTACCCTCTCCTGCAGTGCGGTGAAGTCTAGATTGTATACAGCTGAGGATACAAGGACACTGTACAAGAAATAATATTTTCACATTATCGTAAGGGTTGGGGTTAGGGTTAAGGTAGGGATAGATTCTAATAAAATGCAACTAATGCATCATTTAATAAATAATACAAATACTTCTCTAACCGATCGCAGCTGTATCCCTTCTAGCAACAACCAAAGGAGATATCTGAGCTGCTGGATTTACGTCATGTTTGATAATAATCATCAACCAGTATTTTTAGAAAATATTAACATTGCCATCTCCATAGACGTCAGCATGTTTTTCTACAAACTTTAAATGGTATGTTTTTCTAGTAGTTATGTGTATTTGAATGTCTGAAACTAAAAATAAACATTATGTGCTCAAGAGCATGGATAAATTGGGATTTGTGACAAGCACTGCACACCTCTTTCTGTGCCTCAGCGTGAGCCATCAGATTTAGAATTTTAGCAGAGGATGACGTGCGCTCTGAACATTCTAATCACACCGGTGTGATCGCTTCAGGGACCAGTCAAGGCTGGTAACACTGGTGTGATCTACTATTAAAATAATTTAAAAAATAGTTTATTGTTTATTTGCTGACACAAATGTCTGAGCATTTTAGTGACTTTTCCATATATAACGTTAACTATTGCAGAACCAATAATGACAATACTACCGTTTTTTTGTGTTCAACAGAAAAAAAAGAAACTCATGAGTTTGTAACCACTTAAGGGTGAAAACAAAGTGATAATTATTTTTGGGTGATCTGTCCTCTTTAATGCCAGGAGTAAGCAGTTTTAGAAGATTGCAAAATTATTTGCCAGGGAATTTGTAAAAATACACATTTCATGATGCACTCTTATTTACTCGCACAACAAACAGTTTCATATCTATACTTCAGATTGTGCTGCACCAGAGAGTTTTATTGACATATATCGAGTATAAACAAGAGCAGGCTGCTTAGAAAAAAAAGGACTTTCAGCAGAGGCATGATGACAATTAATTTCGCTCACATATAATCCATACATCTGCCAAGTGGCATGAGGATGGATTTTCTCTGTGCTCCACATTTTCCAGATTCTCAACTTCAAGTTGCCTTCCAATAATCTAGGATTACACCTGCAAGATAAAGTCAAAAAGGCGATCCATCTTCTTTAAGGGGTTTAATCTTTTATGGAAGAGACTGGATTATTTCCTCGGGTAAGGCTTTATGACCGGACCTAATTCCCAAAGAAGTTTCTGTGCCGGTCCACGCTTCTTCCCAACCCACCGTATCTCCATCTCACCCACTCGCTTTCATTGCACCTGGGATGTTTGATTAATGGCCACCACTTGACCCGTTATGGCAACACTCTGCCAAAAAGGTAAGATTAAGTGGCAATGTCGGACCTGACGGGGCCCCTGCTGCTAATTTTATGTGATGTATGGAGGTAATACTGCTGGAAGATCTAGACTGGGGAAATAGGAATCCCGGCCACCCTGTTTGACCGTCATGCACTTACTGACTATGCGAAAACTTTTCAGGCTTTCTGGTTATACCACATATGTGTGCACACAGTACATGCATACATCTCTGTCTCAGTGTGGTATTGTATTAAAGGACTTTACTGCTGTCAGTGCTGAGGATGCAAGTTTTTCTATTTTCCCCTAAAGCTATAGAGAAGGCTCGCCTCACAGCAAGAAGGTTGCTGGTTCGAGTCCCGGCTAGATCAGTTGGCATTTCTGTGTGGAGTTTGCATGTCGCCCCCGTGTTGGCGTGGTTTTCTCCGGGTGCTCCAGTTCCCCCCACAGTCCAAAAACATGCACTATAGGTGAAGTGGATGAACTAAATTGGCCGTAGTATATAAGTGTGTGAATGTAAGAGTGTATGGGCGTTTTCCAGTACTGGATTGCAGTTGAAAGGGCATCTGCTGTATAAAACATATGCTGGATATTTTGTTGGTTCATTCCGCAGTGGTGACCTCTGATTAAATAAAGGGCAAAGCTGAAGGAAAATGAATGAATGAGCTAAATGGTTTTTTTTTCAACTACAGGTGATTTTTATGCACCGTGAGGTTGTTTTTTTAATTAAAACTAACAATTACCTTTGGTTATATGAAGGTCAGAACTGCCTTGTGTTTTCAATAATTATACCAAAAAATTGGATGTCATTGACAAAGGTAAAATAATTTCATTTTCAACATTCAATTTAAAGGAAAAACTCATTTAAATGTGTATTCAGTAATAATAATGTATTATTTTGTAGGACATGACCGACAATTATGTCTCACACACTAGTCAAATGTTGTGTGTTTTGTGCAAAAGCATGCATATTTAATATTCAGTGTGTAAAATTTTCTACTTTAGTGGTTATTTAATGCATCATGCAAAATGGCTAGCTATAAGGTTTACAGTACTGTACTTTTGAGTTAATTTTTAATGCCCCAAAAATCATATCTCATCCAGTTTTAGGCTGTTACTGTAGTAGATTACAAGACCTAAATCTGCCTATCAAAGAAGAACATATAGAAAAAAAAAAAAATGGTCACACTTTACAATAAGGTTCATTAGTTAATGTTAATTAATGCATTTACTAAATGAACAAACAATGAACAATACATTTACTGCTGTATTTGTTCATGTTAATTAACGTTAGTTAATGAAAATACAGTAGTTCATTGTTAGTTCATGTTAACTCATGGTGCATTAACTAATGTTAACAAGCATGGACTTGGATGTTAATAATGCATTAGTAAATGTTCAATTATGATTTATAAATGCTATACATGTGTTGTTCATGATTAGTTCATGTTAGTAAACGCATTAACTAATGAACCTTATTGTAAAGTGTTACCGAAAAAATAACATTAACCACAAAACTGGAACCAGATCTAAGCGTAAGAATATAAATAATGAATAAAATAATGATAGAATTGTAATAAATAATAATCTAAATAAGGAAACAATACATAAAATCAACAGCTTTATCATGTTCAAAGCACAGATTCATGCTTGCAGTTTTAGTACATAAAAGCCTTCAGGCCACAGTCTGATTTGAAGTTTTGTGCTGTGTCTTTATTTAACTGATGCACTCAGAAAACACTAAAAAATCAAATAGGCTTACATTGAGGGGGTGAAAACATTTAACATTTTATCTACAGTACAACTGCTCAGATTCAGACATTTGTATGTCTGTCCAGCTACCACTAGAAAAACCTACAGTAACCATTGTAGCCTAGAACAGTAGTTCACAAGTCAGTCGTAGGACAATAAAGGGGTGTCACTTGGTGATTTCCAAGTATCTAATTAATTTTATTAAACCATTACCATTACCATATTTTATCCATAAACTACTGAAGATAAATATGGTTTATAGCTACAGCCTTGATTTTTTTTTTCTATTGGATAACAACCCTTGGGGTGATTATTATATTAAAGACAACATTAGCGTCAAATGCAGCAGATTGATTTTTTGGCACCAGGTTAATCTCTTTGACACCTTTACAGCACTCACGTACAATTAAAATGAATGAATGAATGAATGAATAAATAAATAAATAAATAAATAAATAAATAAATAAATAAATAAATAAATAAGGAATAGACTTGGGCCAGTGGTGTGTGTGCACCGTTGCATGCAAGGTTTCTATATGTATATCTACCTCAAAAGATGGTGAGGATCGTAAGCCACTGGCATCGTTATTTTGGGGTTGAGGGCTTTTTAAATGAATGAATGAATGAATGAATAAATGAATGAATGAATGAATACACAAACAAATGAATGGTTACACTTTACAATAAATTCTTATTAATTAATGTTAGATATTAACTAACATAAACTTATAATGACAACCCAGGCTTATTCTGATTATGTACCCCTATATACATTTCTGGAGAGCGCCAAATACTTCATAGCAGGTATGCAGGTTTTTTTTTTTTTGCAGGTTTTTTTTTTCATTAATGCATCAGAGGCCGCTATGTACTCTTTTAGAGCGCCATTCATGCCTGTTGTTCTCACTTAAATCCACCAGAGGCCGCTGTTGACTGTCTGACTGACTGACCAACCTTTAACCCGACTGTTATGCATTTCTTTTATTTATTAAAACAATAATACAACAGAAAAGTTATTTTATTTGAAGTAGTGAGTTTTTCTTTGTGTTGTTGCATATGTCTCTTTTTGCTGTGGTTGTCTTTTCTCCGCCTCTATCCACTGTCTTTCTGACAGGTTTCATTATAAGAACACCGGTGTGGTGAATCAGGTGTCGACACGTGGAAGCTTGCCAACGTGTTAGTGAAGTCTATTTAAACCACACTGTAAGATTGTTTGGAGAATCTCCTCTCTCCCGGCTTGTTCTTTTTATTTGTGAAAAACTTGTGTTGTATTTACTCAGTGATATTGTCAAAATTTAACGCTGAGTGTTGACTATTACTGAGATCAATTTATGAAGACACATGTGATTTGGTGCCTGTTTGTTTTAATAAGTTTTCTCTTGTTTTGTGGTTAGTAGGCAGGCAGATGTTGTTTAATTTGTTATAATATGTGCAGGTAAGAGGGTTTAAAACTGTAGTTGTTTTCTTGTTTTCTAGTTATTTTGGCTTTACCTCCACAAGATTTATATGTCTCCTTTAAAGTTAAATGCATATAAATTTGACTTTATGATATTTCTTCGTCAATTGTCTTTTTTGTTGTTTTTCTTTTGAACAGGAAATGAGACTCCGGCCACCTCATTAATTTTAGAGGTGTTTAATTTAATTTAATTAAATTTAATTAAATTTAATTAAATTTAATTTAATTTAATTTAATTTAATTTAATTTAATTTAATTTAATTTAATTTAATTTAATTTAATTTAGCGGGTCTGGCTTGCTTTGTGCAAAGTTAGAAAAGATAACTTCCACCCATCCCCTTCTCTAAACCCAACCAATAATGTTTTTTCAAAAGCACAGATTTACCAACACCAACTCACCTCACTAAACTCAACCGACAGTGTTTTCAAAAGCAATCCAGACAAAGAATAGCCTTCGCCTGATTTTTACCATGGTTTAAGATTTTACCACATTCTCAGCTTTTTGTTTTTGTTTTACCTCCTTCTGGAACCGCATCATACACTTTAAAGATGAAATGCAGCCATACGTTCCTCTTAGGCCCGGATTAAGAATTTAAAGGCCCCTAGACACATTGTCTTGTAGGTCCCCTGCCCAGCCGCACCCCTATAGTTGAATTAAAAAAAATTAAATAAGAATAATATAATATTTTTTAATAAAATGAATCTATAATGCATTTCTATAATGCATTTCCCACATTTTTAAATAAATGATATATAGTACATATATTTACAGAGATTTAATTTATTTTAAAGAGATTTAAAGCACACTTTGATAAAAAAACTAATAAAATTAGTGAAAAGTGAAAGTTTTTAGTACAGCCTACTTGTTAAGCATAACTAAAAATATATATTTTAAAGGGTATTCATTGTAAGTACAAACTAGTTATATTAACAGTTATAAATAACAGTTTATAGAATATTTAAAATAACTATTTAGATGCTGTTTACATATGTACATATGAAATAAGCCAAATAAGGCACTTGTGTTTTTTATCACATTTTCATTATTTTCATTTTTAAACAAAACTATTTCCCTTCTTATAAAAACAAAAGTATTTCCAATCTGATATGTAATGGGGGGAAAAGAAGAATGAGTTCATCAGACGCTGGATTCAAACTGATTGATGACCAAAACATGTCTCCATGCGCTTTACGAGCTACGCCACTCACTCTGCTTTCAATTGCGCTCTTTAGTTATGTTGTTTCTGTTAATCAAATGATGAGGCAGAAATCGCTTTAATGGCTTAATCCGATGAGTTGAGCTTTTACCACTTAGCCTAAATTAACACTCCAAAATCTGCATTTTTCCCCCTTGCATGTGGCCCAAGTGCACATGGGCCCCTGAGCCTGTGCTCAAAGCCCATTGGTTAATCCGGCCCTGGTTCCTCTGGCTACATAATTCCCTATCTCCAGAAATGTATATAGGGCTAAGTTTTCAGAACAAGCGTATGTTCAATAATGGACAGTTCAGGATTTACAATCCAGAGTTTAACATTTACCTTATAAAATCCAAATTTATGCTTGCTAATATTAGTTATCAGTTATCAGTTTGGTCATGTTACGAATACCATCTTATTGTAAAATGTTACCAAAAAAAAAAAAAAAAACAATAAACAAAATTGTGATGAATAAGTAATAATCTAATAAAAAATTAATACATACAGACATGATTTTTAACATGTTCAAAGCTCAGATTCATGATTGCCGTTCGGTAAATAAAAGCCTTCAGGCAACAGTCAGTATTGATATGCCCAATAAAAGTTTGCCCTTGGAGGACTGCGGGCTGCTTAAGCACAGAGCTTTGAAGCATCGAGCAGGATGTTCTCCGCTGGTTCCTCAGAGGCGTGTTATGCTATAGCGTGATTAGCGAGCAACGCTCATTACAAATGCATCCATAGTCTCCTTTGAACTCTCCCACAAAAACATGATCGGAATACGGCTGTGGAGAGGAGTGTCTAAAGGAGAAAATGTGACAAATTTGGACGATGAGTTAAAGGTGGAGTTGAAAGGAGACTGAAAACGGAAGAGCGCTAATATTCCAAAACCATTATGCGCTCAAAGGTCAGAGAAATGAGATTGGAGGTAAATTAAAAACTGTCAGCGACACTGTTAACAGGCGTGAAAGTGAAAAGCTAATCTCTGTGTTTAAAATCAATTTTTTTTTTTACAGCAGGTGACCTCTATGACAATGTAGGGAGTGTAAAAAAAACTAACAATGACACCTTTGGAGGCAGACGATAAGGTAGGAATGTGTGCGCGTGCCTTCATTATCTTCCTCAGAAACTCACATGAAGCGAAATGTAATTGCTTGCTACTATGGGCTTGCTCTGATCCAATCATTTGCATGATAATGAATTTCAAACAACTGTGTATCGCAGCATGCAGTGCATTGCATTAAGGAGGAGGTAATCAGATATTAAATTAAGAGCCATGCGCATGCTACAACATCATAACGCTAAATCAGACGCATTTCGCCGCACTCATATTTACTGGTAATAATAATTAGACTTCTTCTGATCCGGGGGGTGTTCGTTAGCCAAAGGAACAAAAAAATCTTGTTGCTGTTGAATGATTTCCATTGAGAGAAATGAGACAAACTCCAGCACCTTCGCCAATCTGCAGTGTTACCTGGGTAGTCAGATCCCTAATGAGCATGCTGATTAACTTTAGTTTTATCAAATGAGCGCGCTCTCGGGAGGAGAACAGGGAGAGCAGGAACTGACAGAGCATTCTCCATAGGTTGCATTTGATTTATGAACACATGCACTAGGTGTCAGAGTAATATAATTCCCCTTGAGGGGTGTCTACGGGGGTTTGAGGACCACCGAGATTGCGCATTATGCTGTTCATTCTGAACGTTTCCATTAAAGCTTAGCTCATGACAGATTAGTGGATATTACCGCACGCCTACCTTCACATAATAACACAAGGAGCATTGCTTTCATTCTGATTTAAATGCTCTGGAAGTTTGGAAAGCGTCCCTGTGGCTGTGTTAAACACTGGAGATGCTAATGTGGGAATCTCGCTAAACCCATTAATACTACTGTACTGTCATATTGTATCTTAAAATCAGCAAAGGCATGAGGAAGGTTAATGTGCTTATTTTATTTATTGCATATTTACGTTGGCTTGTCATAGAAAGCTTCTGCATCTTCTTTTTATTTTGAGACCAGATCCAGAGGAGAGCATCAAATCTACAGCCAACAAAACTCCCTTCTGTCCATCAGGCTAATCTGAAGCTTTCTGCTAGGTATTTTTTTACTGATTCACTCAGAAAACTCCTCAGTTTACATTTATATCATTCAGTCATTGGAGAGGCATCCGGTGATTCAACAAGAAAAGGCAATACACACAATAACCTGTTTTCCACTCCTATTTTTGGCATGCTCTCCCTTGAGAGATCCCCGAGGTCATAAGATCCTCGAGCCCAGGGCTCTCCCGTTTGCAGTGCGAGAGGGGAGTTTGAGCTCAGGTAGATCTCGAGAACTCCCCTGCTTATTTATGACTAATGACAAATTAGGGATTGCTATGGAGAGATATACTGCTGACTAAGAGCTAGTCTATGGTGTCAATTTTGGTTTGATGATTTCGCTTATGTTGTATGTCTTTGGACTGTGGGAGGAAACCGGGGAACCCGGAGGAAACCCACACAAGCACAGGGAGATTGGCCTGGTAAGGGCTTAAACAGCAAGGATACAGCAAGCTAACCATTAGGCCGCCGTTCCACGCCATCAAGGAAAAAGGGAGGAGCAGGGGTGGAAGTTATAATAAAATTGTTACTAGTCAACTGTAATAATGAAGACACTGAGGTCTATATATCAGATATCTAATGAATAAATACAAAGGGAGGAGAAGTAGGGGTGGAAGGAGGATTCTTCAAGATAAAGATATTTGAGGCAAGAAACTTTGGTAATTTATGATGAGTTAGGTCTGTTTAGTGAGAGAAGAGTGTTTTTACAGGTGGTTTGTCAAGCCCACTCACCTGTCTGAGGCAAATTCAGAAGTAATAAGGTTTTAGGGTTTTCTTGTCCTGAGGATGGGAAGAGAAGACAGGCTCTTGGGTTTTAGTTGTCATTTTAATAATGCAAGGGGTGAAAACTTATAAACAGTAAATCTCAAGAAACATTTAACCCTTAAACAACCAAGTTTACAACCTGCAGACCTTAATATGCCTATGTAGCTACCACTAGAAAAACAAAGCTACTAGCTTAGAACATGCTAGAACTCTTGCTAGCAATAAGCTAAACATGAAACATGAAAATAAACATGAATTTTATAACAGGATCTTTAATATTAATAATTTTATTTTTTATGTGAAATTCAATTTTAATGACAAATTAATTTTGTTCTAATGAAAAAAACCTGATCAGAAAAATATTCATGACACAACTGTAATGGCCTCATAACTATCATGTTTATGACAGATTAATGACAAGTCTTTTTTTTCTCGGTAATGTCAGAGTCAAAGGCAGGTTGTGATGTATTTGTTTACGTCTAGTTGGCATGAGAAAGGCATCTCAAACATTAAATGTCATCAATTAAAATGACATAACTGAACTAATGACTTGTCATAAGGCATGCATAAAATCACCTTAATATACATGAGATTTGTCATGCCATGACTATAAACAACATAGGCTCATTGTGAAAATGTACCCCCTTATACATTTCTGGAGAGCAAAAATTATGTAGCCAGAGCTACGTATGGCAACAATTCATCTTTAAAAACGAACACATCAGGGTGTAATGATACCGGCAAGAGTTTCTTTTCGCGCTACCAGCTGAACGCTTACCTCTGTGTGGACAACTTTTCTGCTGTTACCAATTTGCCCAGTAGCTTGCCATGTACGTCTGGGGACTTGAGTCGCAGAGAGGAGTTGACTGCAACAACGGGCGTCAAGTCTGGTGAAGAACTGTTCCAGAAAGCAGGTAAAACAAAAGGCAAAAAAATTAAATAAACAAGTAAATAAAAGGATGAGAATGTGGTAAAATCTGAAAATGTGGTAAAAGTCAGGCTGCCACAAGGGCATTTCTTTTTCTGGATTGCTTTTCAAAACACTGTCGATTGGGTTTAGGGAAGGGTGTAATCAGTTCAATTGGTGCTTTTGAATACACTATCAGTTGGGTTTAGGGAAGGAGGTGGGTCAGTCAGTCAGTCTGTCATCACCGGCCTTTTAGAATAATATTATTCTATAATATTATATTATTAAGTAACGAGTACATTAACAAAAAACTTTTAAAAAATATTAATATTTGAGTTACTTTTAAAAAAAGCAATGTTAGTTACTTTTTAGTTTAGTTAGTTTGCTATTTAAAAAGAAATTGCTGAGTTAATTGAACGTTGAATCCTGCACGCTATGAGAGAATGCAAGAACATGCAGAAAATGGTAGAGTCTTAGATTTCTGCGATAGAAATATTCTCTTTATTTTAATAGCAAAGGCATTGCTTTAAACTTTCATTAATCTATAAGACATGTCCCAGCAAACAATTTTGTGTTTAATAGATGTCTAATAGACATCTAAACGTAGACAGCTTGGCTAAAACAAGGCTACACTTGGGCTGTCAGTTAAAATCTAATAGACATCAATAGCCCAAAATTAGACTAGTCATCGAATAGACAGATTAGGCAGACTTTATATGTGTAGTCATTCATTTCTGTTTATTTGATGACTAGTCTAGTTTTGGCCTATTTTTAGAAATCTATTATATTTTCACTGACAGTCCAAATTTAAACCTTGTGTTAGCCAACCTGTCTACATTTAAATGTCTACGACAGGGTGAGAATGTGGTAAAATCTGAATAAGTGGTGAAAATCAGGCTGCAATGAAGCCTTTTCTTTTTCTGGATTGCTTTTGAAAACTATGTCGACTTGGTTTAGGGAAGGGGTGATCGCGTCAATTGGTGCTTTTGAAAACACTATCGGTTGGGTTTAGGGAAGAAGGTGGGTGGGGGGGATCGGTCAGTCAGTCGGTCGTCACCGGCCTCTGGTGGATTTACACAAGAACAGCAGGTGGAAACGGCAGTCGTGAGATAAACTTGAGATCTGAAAAAATGTACACAGTGACATCTGGTGGTTTCACCAAAACAAAAACTGCAAAAAACACACCTCACAGGACATGCGTTGCACTGTCTAGAATTGTATACAGGGTAACATATCAATAAGGAGCCTGGGTTGACTATAAATGTGCATGACAGTCACACCTCCTTCAAGTAAAGTGTTAACATATTAATTGCAATATTAAAAGGATTCACCTATAGTTCACAGCCGAAGGCATTATAAATAAAACTTCAATTCAACTTCTAGAACCTGAAACAGCATATGCCGCTGAGATTTGTTCCTCATTTCAGAGAAAAAGTCAATGGCCTTTGGAGTTTCAGCATGCACCATGATCTGAATGAGTTCAGACCCTGCTGAGGATTACAGCTTAGCTCACATTGTATTGTTGTTGTATAGCATTGTGTTTTCAATGCAAGTAATTACACCTCATTCTCCAGGGCTCACTCAATCTCCCTGTGCACAAATTATAATGCCATTACTTGCAAAAATATTAGAAAATGGCTTCACATATTTTAACGATACAGTATGTTTATTAAGGTATAAGCAAACATAATTGTGATATGACGCTTACCCTATCTGTTTCCGTTCAGTAATTCATTTGTAACACAGCTAAACAGACATGAATCATATACCTTGATTTCTGTGTAATTATTTTTGCACGCAGATGCTAATAAACACATTGAATGAAGATGTCTGCAGAACAGATCACAAGCAGTCAATGGAGACACATTAAGATATTAAAATGTGTTCAAATGCATCTCTTATGATTATTTTGTAATCAGATTCCATCAAGATCCTTTGTTTATTCCATTATGAAGTTAGACCATATTTTGGTGCTTTTTTCACCTAGTAACTTAGAGTTTATGGATGATTATTGCTGTCTGAAGTTCTTCAACTGCATAAACACTAAAACCAACATTGTTTCCATGTAAAACAAAATCAAGATGAAATTACAGATTCATTTTGATATGACATTTGAAATGCTTGTTATTATTAGTGCTAATTTGATTAACAAAATAATGAAAATGTTCATTGACAACACTCTGAACCACAAAACTAGTCTTGTGCAGCACAGGTATATTCGTGGGAATAGCAAATAATAAATTCTCAAAACAAATCTAAACAATTGATCTTTTATTTATGCCAAAATCATTGTAATATGAAGTAAATATCAACTTCCATGTTTTAAAAGCGTAACCTTTGATTAGTAATATGCAGTGTTGGGGGTAACACTTTACAAGTAACACCAGTTATGTAATAACATTACTTAGTACTAAGTAATATTCTTACATAACTAAGTAATTAGTAAACTAGGTAATGAGTAAAGTACTTAACATAAAGAGTTAAGAGTAAAGAGTTACTTTTTTTGAAAAATTGAATGCAAGTTACTTTTTAGTTTAGTTCACTTTAAAAAAATAAATTGCTGAATTCAAATTAACATAGTCACGTTAACTGCCGCACACAATGAGAGACTGCAGGAACAGGCCGAAAAGAATATGGTAGAGCCTTAGATATCTGCAATAGAAATATTCCCTTTATTTTAGTAGCAAACGCATTGCTTTAAACTATCAATAATCTACATATAGGACATGTCCCAGCAAACAGTTTTGTGTTTTGTAGACGTCTAACAGACATCTACACATAGACAGCTGGGCTAACCCTGGAAAAAATGGGTTAACCGCACAGCTCAGACGTTACCATCTCCGACATCTTTCTTTCTTTCTTTTCCATCAAGAGTCTAGTTAAGTTTAGTATGCCATGAAACCAGAAGTCAACACGACTAGTCCTTTTGCTGCCTCAAAAACATATAACAACAGACTCCATCCCTCTCCAAGCCTCACAGGACAAAAAGCCAACCACCAGCTAACCATGTGGGAACATTACCTTAACAGATGGAGTTCTTCACATCACAAAGGGAACGCAAGTAACACTTCCAGATTACCACTGAACTGGTGAAATGTAAATGTAACCCTAAAGAGACTATAGAAGAGTTAAATTGATTACTTTTGGTTTCGTCGTACAAAATCCAAGGTCTTTCCATCATTACACCCTCTCAATCTCTTAATTATCTTTATTTACTCTTCTCTACAACGTGTATGAATGTGTGTTTGTGCAACACAATCTCACGACAATTCGTAACTTTTTCATTTAGTGGCTAATTCGTACGAATTCGTACGATCTAATTCGTACATTTTAGTACGATTTGCTCATCCCCCAATGACGGTTGGGTTTAGGGGTGGGGTTATTTGCCATGTCTCCTTTTTAAAATGGTACAATTTCCTAAGACTGAACTCGTACGAATAGGTACGAATTAGCCACTAAACTGCCAAAACGTAAAATACTTACGTTTTCTCGTGAGATCAGGCTGGTTTGTGTTAGTTTTTGTTATATAGTCAATATAGTTTCATTTTGTATAAAGAAAAGGTGCCCGTGCATGTTTATGAATCTAAGGCATTAAACTTCGATCTTGCTACCCTGCTTTAACATAAATGGGTTTTTAATTTTGATAGCAATAACCGTAGTTAAAGTCAACCGTCCATTCAAACGATTGCTGGATGATTCGTTTGTTCCGATTTAAAGAATCGATTTATTTAAAGCCCCCTTCAAATTAATCTTCAGTTCACTTTGAGCTTATTCTCTACAATGCCTTATGCTATTTTTGTCTGTCCCACCGTGTGTTTTTTAAAGATCAACTTGAAATAGTTTTTCACAGAAACTTCTGAGCTGATATTGAATGAAAAGGAAAAAAACACAGGGCTGATGAAAGTTTAATGCTCATTACAGGTTTCTCTGCGAGTGAGACTCTGCGTCTCAGCAAAGCAGTGGGAGGAATTAAATATTGTTTTGGTTTAAACAGCAGCTAAAATAGCATTCAGATGAGACATTCTCAGTTGTTAAGAGCTCAAGGTATCACCTTAATGTCTGTGCTGTCTGCTCTTTAAAAAAAAAGCCTGTTAACATGCAAGCGCTAAAAGAAATCAAAGAAAATATTGGCCTCCAAAATGACTCTTTTGTCCGAAAGGTGATGCACACGGACAGTAAGAGATGAAAAGCACTTTATTAGAGGAATTATCCAGCTGACCTTAGTGCAATGAGAAGGATTACAGACGGTAAAGAGAGTAATCACGAACCCTTCTATCACCAGGGAAATAATTCACTCGCTCGTTCGCTCTCTCCCAGCCTAAAGAAGTATAAAGCTCCTTATTTCCGCCGTCTTAATTGCTCCTCACAAATATGGTGACCTAATGCTGGGTATTAAAGAGTAAAAACCATAATACCAGCACAGCAATCAGCCGGTAGGTGAAGGTGTACCGCTTATCCACCCCAACAAGTGGAGGGAATATGTGACCCGGCGATAAACCCATTTATAAAAGGGCCTATCCGAGCCCCCAGAGCACTGCGAGACACAGGGCTTGAGAAAAGGAAACAAGCTCCGCTGTTTATACACCGGCGAAGAGGCTAAGCCAATCAAATGCTGGCGTCTTCAAACGGGGGAGCTGGGAAGAGTCAAAGGTTAATAAAAGGGCATCTGGATGGGAAGATGAAGACATGGCAGCCAGAGGGATTAACCAGCTCACATATCAAAGAGCTTCCCAAGCAAAGGGGCTCAACGCATGGATCAGCCAGGAAAATCTCTGCCTCCTTCACCTCAACTCGAGGTGAAAGGCCTCCGTCGCTCTTTTTTTTTTCTTTCTGACTGTTTAAGCATGGGTATAAGTCAGTGGTTCTGTTTTTTTTTCATCACGTCGCCTTTGAAAGTAAAAAAAAACTTTTTGCAATCTTATATGTCAGGAAGGTTTTATCACTTGATAATATGTTTTAAGCAGAGGAAAGTCGTCAAATAAAGTCATCTGGAATGGCAAATAAAGCGGTCTTGCAGGACTCCCAGAGTTCATCAAGATTCTTTGACTTCATCTTCAATCCCTCCTCCATCTTACACCTGACATGCTCAATAATGTTTATGTCTGGTAACTGAGCTAGCCAATCCTGAAGCACCTTGGCCTTCTTTACTTTCAGGAACTGGATGTGGAGGTTAAAGTATGAGAATTTGCCCTCTCCTGTGGTTTGTAATGTAATGGGCCGCACAAATGTCTTAATACCTCAGGCTGTTGATGTTGCCATGCACTTTGTAGATCTATCACATGGCCTGATACTGAATGTAACCCCAAACCATGATTTTTTCCTTCACCAAATTTGACTGATTTCTGTTAGAATCTTGGGTCCATGTTGGTTCCAAAAGATCTTCTGCAGTATTTGTGATGATTGGAATGCAGTTCAACAGATGATTTACCGGAAATATTTACCTTCTGACACTTTTCCAAATTATCAACTAGAAGTCAAGTTATTATGTTGCTCTGGCAACTGGGATTGACAACAAGACTTTTGTCAGGTAGTGTATGGTGTGTTTAAATGGTTAGTTCACCCAAAAATCCCATTATTAATTACACAACTGTCATGTAGTTCCAATCCTCAGAGACCTCTATTCATCTCCTAAACACAAATTAAGATATTTTAGATGAAATTTCAGAGCTTCCTGATCCCCCATAGATCAAAATGAAGTGAGGGAAAGTAACATTCTTCCTTGGGTGAACTATCCCTTTAAATGAGATGGTTTTGCTGTAGTAATGAGGAAATCAAACATAAAGGAGCCAATAAAAGTATTATGATATTAAACAGGCTACAGGTTATATGAAAACTCTTGTTTTTAACGCCAGCAATGGCTGTTATGTGAACTGCAGCCAGTAAATTGCACACGACTACTGTATATGCCTGTCCTTACTACATGCAACAATGTGACATGAATAAAACTTATATTTTTTAATGTTAATAGTAGTTTTTTATATAACCATCAGTAATGGCATTGCTCCAAGTTTTTATTTTTGAAAAAAAAAAAACATTGCAGAAATCTGAATAACAATATAAACTATTATGACAGTGATCATCTCAGGTGCTGATTATGTGCTTTATTCTTTGATAAATATTACAACTGCGAGTTTGAATAAAATTTTATGTGACATTTATCACCATGCTGAATGTTCCCAGAGATAGTTTACCTAAAATCTAGAAAATAAAATACCTAACAAACATATAAACATGACGATTAGAACTGAAAAAGCAAAAACATTCATCACCCAGCATGTATATTCAATACTGTTATAATGTGTTTTAAATCAGCGGTTCTCAACCACAGAGCAGCACAATAAATCATTCATTATTTCTGTTTTATTAATTATAAAATAATTAAACAAGTCTAAACTATCTTTTATTTTCGAAAAAAAAAGTTATTTAAAAAAAATGACTATTGTCTTGGTTACATCTTGGTCAATTGAGCGCTCAAATTTAATTCCACAAGAGCAGCAAAATGATTAAGAGACAGACATCTTTGTAAAGTTTCTTTGCTAAAAGGAAAAGACCCATCGAAGGACAAACAAACTGCAGATAAATGGTTCCGCAACCCATTTGTCAACAAATCAGGTGAATCTACTACTGTATGTCAGTCGAGGAAGATCAACAGCTGGAGAATGCAAATGACGTCTGCCTTTTATGGCCCGTTCGCATATAACGTCTTTTCTAGAGTTTGCACAAGTTTGTTATTTCCAATTGAGGTGTGTAGCTTGTGCGCATAATGTAACATCCACTTCTGTGTGTAAATACCACATTTTGTATGTATCTTGGTCTTTAAGAGTTGCACCTCAACCCCCCAGCGTGTGCGCTGCAGGAGTCAGTCTGCATGTGTGCGGAGAGGGAGGAAGGAGTGTGTGTGCTGCTCTTCCCCTCAAATGCTATACTTTTACATATTGTTTACATTTTTTGTGTGTTTTGTATTGTAATTCTTGTGACGCTGAAGGAGGCTGAATATAAAGGTTTGAGTCTGAAATGCTATTTTCGTCTTGAAGCTCTTTTTTCCATTGGCTGTCCAGTGCAAAGTATCACAGCATTGCACATGCGCTTGCACCTTCCAGACGCAGCCAGTTGAATGAACGTCACGAGTGCATCGCGATCTGCTTCATACTTTATATTGAATATACACATTTTAGTAGACTATTTATCTCAGACAAACAGAGAACATCCAGACACTGCAGTTCTTTGTAGTTTTCTCCATAAATAAAACTTTTATTGGAGTGACAGCAATGTTTTGGTTTTGTCAGCTTGTCATCCTCTGAGAAAACAGTTGATGGTCGCCTAGCAGTCTATAAACCACCACCACCCTCCAACCCGACATCCACCACCCCCCAACCCCCAGTCCATGGTAAAACTGCCATGCATTGAGTGGTCTGTGGTGATAAAAATGTTGGGGACCATTGGTTTAAATCTTATTAGATGATAATCCTAACCATTTTAGTTTGAGCAAAGTGCACTTTTCTGAGCTTCTGAATATCTGTGGTATTTAATTGTTTCTGTCATGTCACGTCTGGTGTGGATGTATTTCGGTACCAAAATATAAAATTGGAAACTCTTTTACAGTGATAAGGCATGTTTACCCTGAGACTGATATTGATTGCTACAACCTAGAACACCCTAGCAACCATGGAAACAAAACATAGAGAATGCATCTTATAATTAGCAGCCTTTTATGCATAAGCACGAGGAAATCCAATGCAATGTTACAACAAATATACAAATACTGACTCATGTTAACATTTCTGATCAGATTCATGTTTCGCCTTCAAATAGCAACAACCCAGTACACCTTATTAATTCGAATAGATCTTTAAGCACAGACTGGCTGTGATACAAAGCAATAAATGATCTGCATCTAGTTGTTGATCTTTAGCTTTTGGATATATTTATAGCACACACACAAACTCAGAGCATTTATAATAATTCTGAATATGTATTTCTCCTGTAAAGGAGGAAAAAGGTGGAGAACTCGAGACGCTTTCAAGGTGCATCTCACACGTCAGACATCTCTCCCTCCTACTGAGACAAATTCAGGAATATTTCATAACCTTGACACGTTTTTCATGTTATTGTTTTTCAGACGCTGCATCAATTATTCACGCCGATGACAAAAAGAGAAACAAACCATGGCCCTGCAGGTCGCTCAGTTGAAACATTTCAAGCTATTGCTACTCAACCAGTCAAACATTACATTACGTTCCTCTGCAGATCATTGGCACCAGGAAGTCCTCGGTGTCGCGTTTACCGACACGCGCTTTTGATAGCACCCACAGGAGAAATCGATTTTGATCATAATGCCGTGCCTCATCTCTCAAATGCGGATATTCACATATTATTACAAGCTGCGCATTTGAGACAGACGTGTAATCTGGAAACAAAATAAGGATTTGCGTCTGCGTCTCCCCCCTCACCCCTTTCGGTGAATGATTGTTTTCCCTGCTTTCGCTCCCCATATCAGTCAAACAAATGCAATAACACTGCGCTGCGCAGAGGGTCTTGCTTGGGCGAGACTGAGCTCATAACATTTCATTTATCAGATGTTGGGAAACGCACAATGTACTGCATATTGGCTCACGCTGACCCGGTCTAGCATATGACAAAAGCACATTTCCAAAGTAATAAAGAAAAATGACCATTAGAGTTTGGCATTAGCCGGCCGCAGTGACCAATATGTCCATGGATCATTTAGTGCGGCTCCTTTGTGAATGGTAATTCGAGACAGACCGCCATGGCTAGTGGCCACTAGTGCTTTGCAGATGAACAAACATTCCCAGCGTATTTGTCATTGGTGTCTCATTAAAATTGTTGTTTGGTGTGCTCGCTTCAAAGACTCCAGTGCTCTGTTTCTCAATGCATTAGGCGTTCTGTGATACAATGAGCAGGCTGTGCGACTGCCTGTCTGCCGTGCATAAATAACCCATCTTAAAAAGATGCATTCTCCGGTAAAACTGCATTCTTCAAACACACCATATGTCTCACACATGAAACTGCGTTGCATACTGCATACAGTAAAGAGGTATGTATTTTATATTCTGCTCTGAAATCAATTCCCTACAAAGACTGCATTCCAATGCATACTATAAATGCTAGCATTTTAAAGCACCCCTAATATGGATTGTAAAATTGTTCGAGAGTCCCTTAGAACTGGCTGACATGCAAGATTAATAATAAAAAAAAAAAAAAAAAAAAAAAAAATCACACTTTCAGTGTCTTGTAATATGCATTTATTTTTATCTAATTAACCTAACAAATTCCATATAATTTATTTAGCGATCCATTATCAAAACTCCATCCTGTGTGATGCTAACTTACAGTGATAGGTGTGATGACCCAGCCTGTTATGATTGGTCAACTGCATGAAGCATGTGTTGTAAACAAACGTCCACCATAGCTCATAAGTGTTGAAGCTGTAAACAGTCATTTGTGAGTCCAATGTAGGAACAAATAAAAAAAAACAACTGCAGTTTGTACAAAAGCAAAGTAAAAACAAGTATAATCAACACAAAATAAATAAATAAATAAATAAATAAATAAATAAATAAATAAATAAATAAATAAATAAATAAATAACAATTTTAACTGCAGCTTGCCCATCGAAGGTGTGCTCTGCTGCACACGTGCTTTGGTCAGCACAGCAATAAATACATGAATAGATATTTAGGTAGGTAGGGAGGTAGGGAGGTAGGGAGGTAGGTAGGTAGGTATAGATAGATATATAGATAGATAGATAGATAGATAGATAGATAGATAGATAGATAGATAGATAGATAGATAGATAGATAGATAGATAGATAGATAGATAGAAAGATAGATAGATAGATAGATAAAAAACCTTGAGTGGCTCAAGCCATTGAAACGAATGGGTTTCAAAGAGCAGTGCAGCGCTTTCCGTGTCCCCTGCGAAAGCAACTTTAGCCAGTTATACAGAGTAAACAAAATATACAACAAAATAAGTATTTAGTTTAGTTCTATTATTAAGTTAGAGGAAGACGATGATCAAGAGTTTTGGTACTGATCCTGAATTGCACTGGTACTGAACCTGCAAATCCTGAATTGTACGGTAGGTCTACAGTAGTAGCATTTATCAGTAAAATTGCAAGGACACTGTATAAAGTTGGACTATTATGTTGTGGTAATGCTGTAAAAATGAACTTTTACCACTGACAACTGTGAGTCAACTCTTTCTGAGCAACTTGGGCAAATCATTGAGATCAGTTTTATTAACTCTCCTATTGTCCTTGTGGACAATTTGACCACATTTAATGTTAAACGTAGGCACATATATACTTGGCATTGTTTTTTTTTTTGCTTCAGATTGCAGAACTTTTTCTAATTTAATGGGGAAAACTTGGTAAACATAAAATTAATATAATATTATTATTATTTCAATGCCATGTACACATTTGTCACATCAGTGTTCTTTAAGCTGTATAAAACAAAAGAAATATAATGATTTTTAGGGGTCATATTGAGGTCACTATAACATGCTATGATTTCATAATATGCACTACATTTTTATGTTAAGTATATTAATATAACATAATAAAAAACTAACACACCATACTTGTAGCATTGTGAAAACCACTGACAGTTCACGTGACACGGAAGAGAAAACTTTGATATTTTCCATGTTTTTTTTTTTTTTTTATGGTGGGGAAAACAGTTACATGGTAAGTGCAAAGCTATAAAAGCTTCCACAGAATCTCCTAAACTATTTCTCTTTGTGCTCTGTGGGCTCTCTCTTTAAGCTTTCTCAATTGAAATGGCCTCTAAGCAAAGGATTTTTGTCAGTAAGATTTTGTCTCAGGTTTTTGACAGTGAAAGTGACAGAGAGGAGAATGTATCTGAGACAGGATAATCTTGAGGAGGACCCTGAAAATGAGGCATCCTCCTCAGGTGAGAACGAGAGTCCTAGTGTTGACCCTCCTGTTGCCTCTCAACCTCCAGCAGAAACATTTCCTTCCAAAAATTGAAAATTATTGTGTTCCTGCTCCCCCTTGAAAGACAGGGTAGACTTAGTGCTGCTTATGTCATCTAAATGGTCAGTCATGTTCAAGACAAGCAAAATCAGCATTTCAGCTTTTCATTACACTGTATGTATAAAGGCAGGAAGTAGGAGGTTGGAAATGGGAGGTTAGAAGTGGGGGGTGGGGAGGGGGTGCATTTCAGAGTGTTGTTAAGTAGTCAACAAAGACATCAACTACCTGACACTAACCTTTTGGCAAAATAAATAAATAAATAAATAAAAATAAAATAACAATAAAAATCATATTCTGGAGGTTTTTAATCAAATTGATTCCAGTGGAAAAATGGTCTTAGCAGATTTTAGGGTAACAGGAGGGGGTTAAAATATGCAATTATATGAGTCCATGAATGGTTCTTTCTTTATTGCAGTGATTAGTTTCTAGATTGTTATGGTTGGCAGCAATGTTTTTGCAATAGCTTTTGTTTCTAAACAAGAAATGCTGGACGATGTCTCCCATGGCCATTTCCCAGGATGACAATGCCAAGATTCATTGGGCTTCATTTTCACACATGAATTGGCCATCAACTGACCTGAACCCCACTGAACGTCTTTGAGATTTGCTGGAGTAGACTCTACAGAGTGATTCAACTAGAACTGGCCAAAAATTTATTAAAACTCCTGATGCGAATGAACTTTGTGACACTGCATATGATTGCTGAATCAATGCCATGATTGATGCACACTATACTTAAAACTAAAGATGATTCTAAATAGTTATTAGATTATGCTGAGATTTATTATGAAATGAAACCTGGTTTGGGTTCACAAAAACGTTGGCAAAATATATAATGTGCCGGAAACATAGTTATCACTTCGGACTTATGTATTTTCTGGCATAAATCCAAACAGAAAGTTGTATACAGCATTAGAACCAGTGGTGTAGTCCAAAGAAAAAGGAGGTGTACTATTACTCACCCAATCCAAATTTTGAAAGTAGGCAAAGAAATGACAAAAGTCAATGTGTCTTTGATTTTATTTGATATACTAAACATCAGTTCCCTGTAACTATTGACTTTCACAGAAGAAAAAGCAAATACTATGGAAGTCAATGGTTACAGGTGTTTTCTTTTATTCAAAATATCTTCTTTTGCGTTCAACAGAATAAAAAAGACAAACCGGTTAGGATGACAATTTAAATTTTTTCGGGTGAACTATCCATTTAAAAAAAGAAAAATATTTAAACAAATTTTAATGATTTATGCTTAGCTGATGAGTGGGATTCTGCCGCCATTTTTATTTAAATTTAAAGGGGACTGAGGCAATCATTTAGTAGAGTACATTTCATAAGGTAATCGCAAAAGTTTTTTGGTCGAGGGGGCCCATGATGTTTTATAATTTTACTTGAACGTTTCAGCGAGACATCATTAAGCTGATTTGTTGTGATCTTCAAAAAACTCAAATACTCAAACTCAATACACAAAAATTAAGTAAGTCTAATAACCAAAACAAGTGAGTATATCGAGGGTATGATCGTCAGAAGTCGTAATACCCAAACAGCTCATGGAAAAAAGTAGGCATACTCAATATACGTGCGTATAGCAAGGACTACACCACTGATCAGAGTCATTACATTACATTAAATGCAATCCCAAAATACAAAGAAGAAAAATCACAGATGAAAGCCAAAACAAATGAAAGAACTTACTTTCCTTTGGCTTATTCTTTGCTTCATCAGGGTTGGCACAGCAGAATGAATCAATTTCTCATATATGTTTTATATAGGTGAATTGAGTAAGCAAATTTTTTCTGTAGTGTATGTGTGTGAATGAGAGTGTATTGATGTTTCCCAGTGATGGGTTGCAGCCGGAAGGGCATCCGCTGTGTAAAACATATGCTGGATAAGTTGGCGGTTCATTCCACTGTGACGACCTCAGATTAATAAAGAGACTATGCTGAAAAGAAAACAAATGAATGACTTATGAACGGTCAGGGTGCAAATTACATAACGAAACTATAAAACTAATCAATTTTTTTAAATTATTTTTTTAAATTGATTTTGACATTGTTGTTCAGTCAATAAATATTGATAACGATTTTATCGGCCAGCCCTATTATATACTCTTATAACTACTCTTTAAAAAATTCACAGATTATTTTTTACTAACTTCTGTGTAGAAATAGCAAAAAATGTCCACAGATTCTGCCTGGCCTTGGTTATTACTCACCATATGTGGGTTAAATCCCTATCACCTCCCCCCAAATGCCCCAAAGAGCACAACATAATTAATTAACTTATTAAATGCAACCAATCATTTGCCCGTTGGTATCTTAGCAACTCTACTGGAAACAGTGCATTTAGAGCACCCAAATGCATTGCTTATGCATCTCCTTGAGGGTTATGGATGCGCATAAGCAGTAGGAGATAGTTTGCAGTCAGAGCTTCCTCAGAAGGGTTGCACTTCATGCCAAAGACACTGCATTAGTTTAAGGGGGTGGATTGGGCAGGTCTGTTAGAAGGGCTCATTAGAGATTCAACCTTCAGCATTACAGATTCTTTAGACCGTTTGCTTGCTGTGGGAGGATTCGTGCTCACTTGACCTTATCAGCTTCAAACGCATTCAAAACTGTAGATTAGGGTAACAGCGTTGAAAGAGATACAGTGAATAATCCAGTACAACAGCAAGATTTACATAAGACCATGCAGAAAGAAGATCAATTACCCAATGGCAGGAAAACGAAAATATACTGCAGAGAGCGAGGCCAGAGCATGAAGAGTAATGATGCAATAATGTAATAATGAGAAAGCAGCTATCTAAAATATGAATAAACAGAACGATAGCACACGTACGCTGCTTGCGAATGAAGTGAGCACATGATGCTAGTCTGCCTTATTAACATATCATTTGCATACCGACGCACTTGAAGAAGGATTGGATACTCTTGCTAGCAGGTGTTACTGAAACAGATGTTTATTTTTAAGGTGTGCACATGCTTGTTGCTCCCTTGTCTGCTATTTATGGTTTCGAAAGTGTGATTATACAACATGTTTATGTACTAACAAGACTTTAGGGGCTGTTTTTTTAATGTTGCTTTTTAACTGATGCTTTTTATCTTAATATTTTAGTTTGTCATAACGAGATCAAAAAGTTGTCATTCAGTGCAAAAACTTTTTAAATTTGTACTAGGGATGCTCCAATCAGGGTTTTTGAAACCAATATCAAGTACCAATACTTCGTCATCCAGTGTTATTTTGACAGCAAATTTTGATTTAGTTTTAGTCTTAGTCTTTCGACAAAATTTTTTTAGTTTTAGAAGTATCCCAGCAGGCATGCAACATCATAAGACATTATTATTAGGTTTGATTTAGGTCGGGACGTCAGGTGACCAAAGTTCAATGTCTAGTCAGCGTCTAAGGACAACCTTATTTTGACGTCCAATAACGATTTCAAATGACATTGATATTTGGTTGATTTTAAGTTGTGTTATATCATCTGATAGATGTCATAATGGTAACGTCCACACAACGCCAAGGTGTAACAGGATTAGACGTTGATATCTGGTTGATTTTAGGTTGGATGTTGGACATTGACGTCACCCTGATTTGTATTCCCAAACAAAGTCCAACGTCCCCACAACGTTGGGGTACAATGTCAGTATGATGTCATGTTGACATCTTGTGCCTGCAGGTAGTCTTCTAACTTATTTTGTTTTAGTCTAGTTTTAGCCGACTAAATTTCATAGGATTTAAGCTGACTAAATATACTCTAGATTCAGTTAACTAAAATATATTTGATTTAGTTTAATTTATGTAATATATGTTAAACATGTAATTTAATAAAATATTGTATTTATTTATACAATATATACTAATTTAAAAGGAAATAAAACAGTCTCATTAAAATTCAAAATATAGATTTTATTATTATTTATCTTAATATAGATATTATTTTTTAGTTGTATATCTTAAGTAATATGTAAAATTATGTGTCGGCAAGAACAGTTGCCTACCGAAAATGCAGGATTTTGCAAATATTTAGCAAACCCTTTATTTTAACGTGGTAAACTACCAGTCTTTTTGACCAGTCTGTTGAACAGTTTCAAGCCATTAAATCCTTGAAAAGGCTTAAAACTCCACTTTGCAATGTGTAGCAAGCTTTACTGTTGTAGTTGCTGTTACAGTACATGGTGCTTAGCGGTATAGCCCAGAGTAAATAAGTAGCGTAATGACTTATGACTGGTAAATGATAATGTGTTATCTTGCAAAATGTGCACTCAGTCCCATGGCTCTGTTAACTCAAGAATTATAAAGGGAAAATGTACGTCAAAAATAAAAGTGCACTTCACTTCAAGGCAGTTTCCTTAGTATGCAACTCCCTGATAAGCGGAGATTACAGCACTACAGTAACATTACAGCCTTACAGTAAAAAATAATCACACCACAGAATGACGACCTGAATAAAGCAATTTTTTGTTTAGTGGTAGAGGTACACTGTAAATGGCAGTTATCATGGCGATCGCAGCAGACCCAGACAGTGTGCATGAACCAAGCACGAGTTAGATCAGAGTTAACGTTAGCTAAACTGTTGCAGCAGCTAAAATGAAAAAAATGAAGTAACAAATCCTCAGAAAAATCAATGCCATGATCATATGTTACAGATGTAATAATTTTTATTATACAATCTATCAGAGTAAATTCTTTAAAAGAAAGTGAAAGGCTGTACCGCTTCAGTTAAGCAAAAGCACACACACAGTTAAATAAAAAAGATTTTGGGCTGATTTGGCATGCTGATGTCGCTTTAGATTTGTTGCTTTTATCAGCTTTTTCCTCCCCATACGGTTACGGTCTTTTTGTCTTGACATCAAGCATGAATCTTGTTATTCTCCTAGCTGTTGCCATCTTATTATACATAGTTTAATCAGACAGACAGTATCTGACATACTGTCACCCGACCATGCAAAGCCTTTGGTGAGCAAATCAAGTCAAAGGCAAATCAAGTCAAATACCTGTATTCAGCTTTAAACTCCACTGTGTTATAAATGTAATTGTTTAGGTTTTTATTGCGATAAGTTATCATTGAAAAGTTTTACTGCATTAGTTTATTCAATTTAAAATATTATTTTCTATTTATTTTAAAATATTAGGAAATAAATTAGGAAATTACACATGGCAAATTTAATGTAAAATAGTTTGGTATATTTACCTTTGGCCCATGGCTCTCAATATTTGTTTTTTGGCCCTTCATAGGAAAAAGTTTGGGCACCCCTGATTTAGATATACACTGAAAATACAATTGGGAACACATTGATCACTGACGCCGCCAAGCATCATTTGTCTTCTCACATATTGTAGCACTGCCAGGTGTGCACATGCATCTCCTCTGCCTGTAAACCGTTGTAAAATCGTAAACAAACAGTTGCGATCGGTTCAACAGATCAGACAGATTGGCGAGTACCAATCAAATCATAAAATGTGATTATCGGCCGACACCGATCTCTAGCCGATCAATCAGAGTTAATTTATACTAATTTTGTATTCAATTAACATTGACTCAACATTGTAAGGCAACTTGCTGCACAGCTTTCTTGTGTTGACTCAACTTTTAACCTAGGGATTACAGTAGACTTGTATAGCTGATGTAAAAAATTGGACGACTAGTAACTTATTACTAAATTCAAATAAAGTCTTTCTTATTGGACCCAAAAACACTAACATGCAAAAACCTAGAACACTGTCTAACCCTTGATGGATTCTTAATTCAGTCATTTTTTTTTTGTTGATAGTAACCTGTTGCTTGAAGGCCAGATTTCAAGCATCTGTAAAACTGTACTTTTCCATCTTAAAAAATGTTGCCAAACTTCAAAAATCTTATCAATGTCTGATGCAAAAAAGCTTATTCATGCTTTCATGACCTCTCGGTTAGACTATTGTAATGGGTTAAGCGGTTGCCCTATAGGCCTGATTAACAAACTTCAGCTAGTTAAAAATGCAGCCGCTAAAGTGCTTTCTAGAACAAAGAAATATGATCATTTTACTCCAGTCCTTTCATCATTGCATTGGCTCCTTATTAAATATAGCATAAATTAGAAAAAATTATTGACTACCTACAAAGCCCTAAACGGCTTAGCTCCACAGTATTTGTGTAATATAGCCCCTCACGTCCACTACGCTCAGATCTTCCTCATATCTTGCACCTAAACTCTGGAACAGCCTATCTGGCACAGTTTGGGAGGCAGACACTCTCTGTCAGTTTAAAACTAGATTAAAGACACATCTCTTTGCATTAGCATACACATAAAACTCAAATCTCAAAACTCAATCCTGAAGAGCCAGCCTCTATACCAGCCGGTGAACTCTTCCACCTACAGCGTTCTCCAGTCTCCGGCACCTAGACTGTGGCTCTGCTCAAAAGTTTGGCCAGAGGAGAAATGGTCATGCCCAACTGAGCCTGGTTTCTTTCTAGGTTTTTTTTCCCCCTCACTTTCATCAATTCGTGAAGTTTGTTTCTTGCCGCTGTCACCACTGGCTTGCATAGTTAAAGACTTGTGGAGCTGCACATCGATGGATTAGCTCTTCAGTGTTTGGACTTTCAGCAGTGAAAATTAAACCACACTGAACTGAGCTGAAATTAACTTCAACTCTAAAAACTGGACTGACAGTTTCAATGTACTATAATCTTCTATGTTAAGATGTTTTGACACCTTCAACATTGTAAAAGTGCTGGGTGAGTGTAAGTTGATATGTACTTGCAAAGTTTCTTATAGTCAGATAAATCTCTGATGAAAGAACAGTAGCAGCATATATTAAGCAGACAGTCTACTAATACTCAAATAGACCAACAAAATAAAGTTTTACCCTGTTTTAAATAGAGTCAGAGTGTTTTTCTTTTTTAAATTCAAACCTTTGCAATACTGCCATTTTGTCTTAGAATTCACTATTTATTTATAACAGACCAACTTTCTTTGGAGTTTGCACAATTTTCTTGAAAATATGAATTTACATTTCACAATTCTCTGTTTTTCTTTTGTACATCTCTTCATTTTTACTTTTTCAGAATTCTGTTTACATCTACCAAGGTTGCATTTCACAGTTTATTTTCATAGAGTTTTGAACTAACATTTAAAAAAAAAATAAAAAAAAAATAAAATAAGAAACGAACGAACAAACAAAAAATAATTTAGAATTTTTCTTAAATCTTTAAGATTACATTTCATAATTCTTAATTTTATTTAAGAATTCAAGTTCTACATTTAAAAAAATTATTTTTATCTGCTTATTTTGCAAAACTGACTCTTATTGGTCTGACTTTACATGTCACAATTCCTCTTTTTTTAAATATTCAATTCAATTCAATTCAGCCTTATTTGTATAGCGCTTTTACAATGTAGATTGTGTCAAAGCAGCTTCACATAAATGGTCATAGTAACTGGAACAGTGTTGTTCAGTTTTTAGTGTTTAAGTTCAGTTCAGTTCAGTTTAGCTCAGTTCAGTGTGATTTAATCATTACTGAGAGTTCAAACACTGAAGAGCAAATTCATTGATGCGTAGCTCTACCAATCCTGAACCATGCGAGCCAGTGGCGACAGCGGAGAGGGAAAAAAAACTTCACCTGATGGGAGTAAAGAAAAAAAACCTTGAGAGAACCAGACTCAGTTCGGCACGACCATTTTAATTTCTCCGCTGGCCAAAAGTCTTGTGCAGAGCTTCAGTCACCGCATTGGAGGCTGGAAGATGGCCTCAGCGAAGACTCGTCTGTCCCTGGAGCGTTGCTGGAATCAGACACGTTCTCCTACTCCCCACGACCATCAGCGCAGCAGCAGCTCAGGATATGGCCTGGTCCCGGATATGGAAACCTTGGGATCATCTCGTCGCTGGTCTTGGATTCAATCAGTGACTTCGCATAATCTGAGGACCTCGGGATGAGTATCCCCAGGTGAAAATAGAGAATAAAGAGAATAATTAGCGTAGCTGCTGTTCATAGTGTATATAAACAAGATGCAGAAGCCTGTGTGGAACCCGCTAGGTGATGCATTGAGTGTATGCTTTACTAAACAGATAGGTCTTTAATCTAGTTTTGAACTGGGAGAGTGTGTCTGAGCCTCGGACGTTATCAGGAAGGCTATTCCAGAGTGTAGGAGCCATGAAAGAGAAGGCTCGACCTCCTTTACTTGATTTTGCTATTCTAGGTACTACCAGAAGCCCTGAGTTTTGAGATCTTAAAGAGCGAGTTGGATTGTAGCGAGACAGAAGGTTGGTTAGATAAACAGGAGCTAGATTATTTAGAGCTTTATAGGTGAGAAGTAATATTTTAAATTCAATACGAAACTTAACAGGCAGCCAGTGTAAGGAGGATAAAATTGGGGTGATATGATCATATTTTCTTGACCCGGTACATATAAATACTTAATCACATTAAGCGTCTGGCCTTTTTCTTGGATAAAAAGATTTCAATATTGTGTTGCTGGAGAAAGCAATCAGGCTTCAGTTCATGAAATACACTAATTAGTGCATTAGTCTTTTATAGACTTCCATCATTTTCTGCTTCTCATCACATGGCTTGAACTCTTATGTAAGAAGTATTAATAAACTCAGTCTCACAATGACACCTTCAGAACGACACGTCTGTAGTGGAGAAGTGAAGCGTGCTGTATTTTGATCATGTTGAGCAGCTTGGATCTCAGTTTCAAACTCCGGAAGAATGCTGGATGACCCTTTCCACTTGGAATTCTGGGTTTACATCTTACTGATCTGGCTTTTTTTATTTCTATAGATATTTTGAGTTTTTCTTGCAATGCCAAGATATCAGGCCCTATCATACACCTGTTTGGTGCGATTTGATGCTATTGTCAGATTAGCGCAACCTTAATTTTCACACTTTGTGCCACATTGTTTAAATAGCATTTGTGCCACTTTGTGGACTCAAGGTTGTGCCAGTCTAAAAAGGAGGTGTGTTAAGGCACATTGTTGGTGTGTTGTTATTTTGAGGAACTGAAATCACGCCATTGAGCAACTAAAAGTGTTAGTTATGCACCTATCTGGGTCCAAACGCTTACACATTGCTTAATACACACAGGATATACAACAATACACAAATATCTTTACATTTGAAAAAAAAGGATTAAAATGTTACAAAAAATAATTTTTTTCTATATAAATATAAAAACCACTGCCTCCATGCCTCATCTCGGGGGGCTTTTTCAGTTTATTCATGACAATTTGCTTTTGTATAATGTGATTATTATTAGCTGTATTATTAATATATGCATATTTATATTTGTTTAAAGAGCCCCTTTTATACAATAAAAAGGGTCATATATTGGTTTTAAGGGTCTCCAACATCAGGCTGATATTTATGAAAGGTCAAAAAACACTTTCATTGTCATAAATTTTTACCTAGTTATCCCAGCGACTCTTGTATGATTCGTTCAGCGATTCATTTGTTCCCAAAACCCTCCTTAGTGTGAAGTTAATCTGCGCTGATTGGACCGATGACAGCCTGTTGCAATTGGTCGACAGCGTTCAGCGCAAGACAGAGTGAAATGGCCAGCACAGCATATCAACAATATTGAAGTAGTCAGAGTGCATAGTGTGTGTGTGAGCATACCTGCCAACACTCCTGTTTTTCCTGGAAGTCTCCCGTATTTCAGACCCATCTTCAGGCACCCACCCATTTTCTTATTTATCCCGGAATCCCCTCCCCAGTTTATAATTTTTATTTTATTCTTATTTTATTTTAATCTTATTTTCTGTATAGCTTACATTATATAATCACAACAATAATTGTTATTTATACATTCATTTATAAATTCATCCATTCATAAGAAAGAAAATAAACTCAAATTAAATAAATAAGAATAAATTTAAATATAGTAATAATAGTAATACTACTACTACTACTACTAATAATAATAATATTAATAAAATAATAATGATAATAAGTAAAATAACAATTGTTATTATTATTCATTCATAAGTAAGAAATGAAATTAAAATTAAATAACAATAATAATAATAATAATAATAATAATAATAATTATTATTATTATTATTATTATTATATTTTATTCTTATTTATTTAATATTATTTTCTGTATGGCTTTTTAAAATTATTATTATTATTATTATTATTATTATTATTATTATTGTTCCTGCTGCTGTTGTTGTTGTTGTTGTAATTATAAAATATAGAAAATAACAGTAAAATAAATATGAAAAAAATAACTAAGAATAAAATAAAATATAATAATAATAAACAATTATTACTATTTTTATTACTATCAATATTATTATTAGACAAAATAAGATCAAAATAAATAAGAATAAAATAAAATAAAATAAATTAAAATAGAACAGAGTACAAGAAGATAATAACACTTGTTTTTATTATTATCATTATTGTTGTTGTTGTTATTATATAATGTAAGCTATACAGAAAATAACAAAAACGAATAATAATAATGATAATGATAATAATAATAATAATAATAATAATAATAATAATAGCAGTTATTATTATTATTATTATTATTATTATTATTATTATTATTATTTTATTATATGCAAGTTATACAGAAAATAAGATTAAAATGAAAAGAAGAATAAAAAATAAAATATAATATAATAATAATTAATAGTTTTGGTATATCTGTGCTTATCGTACACTGAAGGAAACATTCAGATTTATGAACCATAATATACTTTAGCTGATAACATTCCATACTGCAATCCTCAAAGAGAGACCATGTGATAATGACTTCCATCATTCTCAGCTCAAACCCGCACATAGCACATATTAATAAACAGATCTCCACAAAGACACTTACAGAGCGACGCTTCTGAGACGTGAAAGCGTGATGTATTTTAATGCTGCTGAGCCTCCAGCTTCAGGCTCCAAGCCCCGAATGGCCCTCTCCATTGTCTCTGCTTCACTGAGTCATGTGATGGGCGACGGTCCCTCCGCGGTCCCACAAGTCTCTGCAGATGACAGTCCAGAGAAGCACTTTTATGATGATTTATTTGAGCCAGTCAGCGCTCAGTAATGGAAATTCATTTGCCGGAGTTTCCTGATGCTCCGCGGGGGAAGAACTCATCTGTAGGCTGAGAGCAGACTGTTTGAAAGACCTGCGGAAAACAAAACAATGCTTCAACAATGAAGTTGAGGAGAAGCTGAGGGTCAGATGAACTGGACATCTCGGACCCCAATGGTGGATCACCGATAATCGATAAATAATAATTGCTACTTCTAAAAAGCATTAGGATTTATGATCATTGATGCTTTTTAGGGTTCTTAGGTTATTAACAAGAGTTTTTCACTCATGCGTTGTTTTTAGAAGAAGACAACAACGTCAATAACAAAATTGTTATTATTATTATTATTAAAAATAATGATAATGACAACAACAACAACAACAAAAATAATGATAGTAATAATAATAATAACAACAACAACGACAATAATAATAATAATAATAATAATAATAATAATAATAATAATAATAATTATTATTATTATTATTATTATTATTATTATTATTATTATTATTATTATTATTATTATTACTAGTATAGGACCAGCACTGTAAATATAGCAGTAACATGCTGTGGACTATAAACCTCCAGCTATTGCTGAGATTTCAAAATGCAGAAATAGTGTAAACATGACTTTGATATCATTTAGTAAGTTTAATTTAAACAACTAAAAGCATATAAGGCATCTTAAGGCAGCTTAAGTGTCCTCCTAGGCCTCAGTTCATGTCACCAGGTAAACATCGTAACAATGCATTCCTGCTTCAGGCTTTGTAACCTTGTGAGTAATAAAACAATGCAGTCCTCTGTAGCACACCCTCGTGTTGTCTGTAATAGTGTTGTCCCGGTACTGAAGTTTTAAAAACGTCCAGTTCCTGCTAACATTCAAGCACAGCTGAGCGCGTCCATAACCACAGCTGCTTTACCATAGTGTTCATCAGTGCTCATCAGTTTACCTCTCTTCACCTAGTGCAAACACAGATACACTGACACTGGAGAGCAAAGCAGCAGCGAAGATCAGTTGAGTCATCAAGCGGTTTGCTCATCTGTGTTTGTACTCGGTAAACAGTGGTGGGTGAACTAATGACCTTTTTGGCCAATCAAAGTCATTTCTGTTGAGCATGTGATCACAATGGCAAATTAGCACTGTTTAAGAATGCCATCAACATTGCCTTAAATGTTAACGGGAAATTTACGTTTTTTTTTTTTATTTCAGCACTGAAATCAGTATCGTGACAAGTCTAATATAGTGAAAGAATCAGTTTATTAACTTGAGTTTGATAAATGCCATCGGTAGGGGGGTGATATCAGATATCAGTCTAGTCCCCACATAGCGCTATTTACTAATGTTTTGTTATTAAATAAAAATCAACATTATCGATACTGTAAAAGGCCCCTTATGAAACAGAAAATAGTCACATCAATCTATTGCAGGAAGATTTCAGTAGCTGAACCACACTTCTGTGCATATAACCTATTCATAATACAACACAATGTACATAGGCTTTGCATTACTAAAATAGTTTTATAATAGAACATTACCTGTCTAAAAGAAATAGCCATTGTGTCATCCTTCCTCCAGCGTGCAAAAGTGACTCCAGTATTGATTCAGGATTTTAAAAAGTTTTGATTTAGCATTTGTTTTTACCGCTGTCACTGTCTTGTGTGCACATGAATGGCGGACCTGCGTGAACGGCTGCAGATGTACAAATCTGCATTTGTTGACAGACAGTTTGGGCTACTTATCAGAATTATGGGAATTGTCGGCCTGACAATGTTTAATTGGATACACATTTTTTAGTGTTGCGCCTTACCCAGAATATAAAAAATATATATAAATAAATTTAGATAATTTACTTTAAACATTACTATTGTAATATGAAGAGACTTTCAACCTGCACAACAACAAATGTTTCTGAATACAATCACCTACTGCATCTTTAATAAATGCATTTTGATTCATTATATGTTTTTTGCATTTTCTTGCTGCGTTTAAGGTTTTATGTTCACAAGCATTAATTAGCAAAATCTATTTTTGCATCCAGTGTCATGTTTGTCTCAGTTATGTGTTAAATGAATATGGAAATCTGCATATGTCTGCACTTGAGATGGATGTGTGAAAAGAGAGTGAACAGTTTTCGTCTGGCATCTGCCAAGGCATCTCCTACATTTATGACCGAGTCCAAACAGTGTTTTTTTTTCCCATGTAAAAGTGGCATTGGAATCCCATTTAATTTTCTTCATCCATAAAAAATTCATGTATGACTTTCCATGGTCTACAGAGATTTCCCGGATGGTTCTAATGGCTCTTTTTGACTACAGACCATATTCTCTGTACATTCTACCCTCAGCAGTAATTCATAGCTGTTGTCCATTAGACAAACAGAGCAGCACGTCTAAGCTAGTTTTTTCTTTCCCTGGGTGCTGTGCTGCATGTAAACACACAACAAAATCACAAAGAAACAAATGAATCTGCTGCCTTCTATAAAATACAATGCAAACCTTGACTTTATTATTTTTGTCCTCGGTGCATTTGCAAGCTGCATGCTCCAATGAGCTTTCCAGGGTGTCTTCACGGTGTGATAAACATTCTCTGCCAAACTCCCTGTTGAAGCCATTCAGAGCCACAAACCAAAATCCACCTCTCAAACCACCTTTCTGTCAGACAGCTTGATGTTTTAGCTTGCTTTCCTATTTCCAGCTGTGAAATATGTATAGTAAATATATCAATTATTAAATAACAAAAATTATTTTTTATATAATTATTGTGCTGTTGTTTTACTTTAAACTTCATAAAATATCAGTAAAATCAGGAAAGTTGTTGTATGACGCAAACCAAATTCTAAAAATATTCAAAGTTTTGTGATGTACACCAAGAAATCTAAAAAGGAAATTTTAAAAATTCCAAAAGAAAGTCTCAATTACGTAAGTCAAGAACTGTAAAAGTCTGAATTGGGTTATATAATATTTCTAAAGGAAAGTCTGAGTTATGTAAACCAAGAACTCTAAATAAAAAGTCTGAATTATGTAAACCAAGAACTATAAAGGAAACTCTGAATTATGTGTGCCACAAATTCTACAAGAATGTATGAGTTATGTAAAAAGAAAATTCTAAAAAAGTCTAAGTTACGTAAACCAAGAAATCTACCAAAGTCTGAATTATGTAAGCCAAGAATTCTAAAAGAAAGTCTGAATTATTTAAATCAAGAATTCTAAAAGAAAGTCTGAATTATGTAAGAAAAGAATTCTGAAAGAGAGTCTGAATTGCATAAGCCAAGAATTCTAAAAGAAAGTCTGAATTGTGTAAGCAAAGAATTCTAAAGGAAAGTCTGAACTACATAAGCCAGGAAATCTAAAAGTCTGAATTAAGTGAGCCAAAAAATTTGAAAGTCTGAATTGCATAAGCCAAGACTTCTAAAAAAAAAGTCTAAATAATGTAAACTAAGAAATTTAAAAGAAAGTCTGAATTACGTAAGCCAAAAAAATCTAAGAAAGTCTGAATAACATAAACCAAAAAAATCTAAAAGAAAGTCTGAATTAAATAAGCCAAGAAATCTGAAAGTCTGAATTAAGTAAGCCAATAAGTCTAAAAAAAGTATGAATTATGTAAGCCTAGCAATCTAAAAGAAAGTCTGAATTACATAAGCCCCGATTTCTAGAAGAAAGTCTGAATTATTTAAGCCCGAGTTCTAAAAAAAAGTATGAATTATGTAAGACAAATATAAAAGAAAGTCTGCATTACATAAGCCAATAATTCTAAAAGAAAGTCTGAACTGTGTAATGTAAACCCACAATTCAGTAAGTCAAACTAGGTCAGAACTGTGTATTTAAAAAAAAAAAAAAAAAAAAAAAAAAAAAATATATATATATATATATATATATATATATATATATATATATTTATATATATATATATATATATATATATATATATATATATATATATATATATATATATATATATATATATATATATATATATATATATATATATATATGTTTATTCAATGGCTAAATCTGCCTATAAAACTAATCTCAGAACTATGAGTTATAATTCACAATTCAAAGAAAATAAGTCATGACTAATATAGATACAAGTTGCTATTACTTTTTACCTGTTTTATTCTGTAGCAGAAACAAGGAACTTTTATAGAAAAAAGGTAAAACTAATTCTCTAAAACACATCTTATCAAATGCCTCTCATTTTAAAGATGCTTCTGTTTTTATTAGAGAAGAATTGCGATAACGAAAATGATTTCATTGCAGTGTAGTGACTTCTACAAGACCCATCAAGGGCATGTACTGTACATAAATCAGTCTTTAAACTAATGGATGTGACCCTGACATAAAACATATCCAAAGAGCTTATATGAACCAGTCATAAGCATGCTGCCTGTGAGGCTCATAAATCTTTCGCCAACATTAACATGGAAATCAGCAGCGTAATTTACTGAGAGACATTCTTCTTGTAACTCATGATTGTAAACCATAGGTTACGCTTGCTTCTTTATTCTAGGGTTAAAAAAAATCTATACAATTACATTGTCACCCTTTAATCTTTACTTGAGCACTTTATGAGTCTTCTTATCGAGAACTAGGAAATTAAAGTTGATTAAGCGTGTCACCTGTTTATTCTCATGTTTTATGCACTCTCAGGGTTTCATTTGATTGCAATCAAGTAGCAGTTTAGATGTAATGCTTCACTTTATAAGTGGGTGGTATGACAGGATATGTCTCTTTCTGTGTGTGTGTGTGTGTGTGTGTGTGTGTGTGTGTGTGTGTGTATATATATATATATATATATATATATATATATATATATATATATATATATATATATATATATATATATATATATATATATATATATATATATAATTACATATAAATGTAGGTTGTTCTGCAAAATTCTTGAAGAAAGTCTGAATTACATAATTCGGATGCAAAATTCTTGCAGAACAACCAACAATTTGCCACATTTTGAGATGACTTCTTTATCATATTTTAAGTTATACAAACATGATTAAATGAGAAGTTTTATCCATATTTAAAGAGTTACCTATTTTCCCATATTTATAAGAATGTAAAACTTAAATGACAGAAAACTATTGGTGTTAATCTGGCTGGACAATGGATCCAGATGAAAAAAAAAGATGAACCCGTTAAGCCATACTGTGCCAAGAGAAGTCATTCAAAATCTGATATTTCTTGAATATTACACTAACAAAGAGCCCGGATCACATTGTGCAATTTCAGTCATGATTTGTTCATCTTATAAATTGAAAAATCTTACAGGTTCCCATAATAGACTACAATCTGTGGACTCGGATCATTCAAAGTTTTCAGACAACCAATTAATTGCTGTTGCAATCACATATTCTCTTTGATAAAATTCTGTTAGTGTTAGGGTTCAGATATTTTTCTGCAATGAGACTTTAACCCTTGTGCACTGTTCAACTACCCTTTTGTTATGTACGGGATGAAAACATCCACTGAATTAAACTGCTGTAAAAATACATCAGATAAATATTTTTTTTCAATTTTTTGTTTTTGTTTTTGCATGAGCCAGTAAACCAACCTCAGTCCTGACTTCTAAATGTTAAAAATGACAGAATTTGAACTCTTTAAGTGTCAAATTCACAAAGGAGGTCACCAATTCATATCTTGCTGCATTTTATCTGAAATGAAACAATGCCAGTAAACTTCAAAAACTCATCTGTATGTCGAGGCTGAAATTAATTTCTGCCTGTGTTTTCATACATGTTAAAACTACAAAATTTAACTCTAAATACATCTCTATTTGCCCATTTTGTTTGGTAGGAATATAATTCAGCATGGATTTCATCCACAACACAACTCTAAAAACTAAAACTAGGTTGCTTTGGAGGCTTTAACACATCTCACTCATTCCTTCTAGCTCAAATAAACTTCCTCACCACTTCAGTTGAAAAGGTTGACATTTGACAAGGAATCCACTCATGCTGTTATACTCTTTTTTTGACAACGAAGTCTGATTATTTTATATTTATTTTAAGAGTACATCATGTGTGTGTCAATCACTGACATGAGTTCATTAATATGCATGACCCTTCCAAATAAAGTCAAAACCAACCATATTACACTAGGGTCAATTTCTAGGGTTGCAAATAGACCTGTAAAAACGTTTCTGGAAAATTTGTCCCACTTCCTCAAGCCACATAACTTATATTTGGATATCAGATAATAATTTTACATATTGTATGCATTCTATGGCCCCTTTAAATAAGTATATGAAGTGTTACATTATTTGACAACTGAGTAAAACATAACTTAAAGAAATTGCTTCCCTGAAAAATACAATTGTCATACTTTGCTCACCATTATGTCATTCCATTGTTTCCTCTGTGGAAAAACAAAAGCATTATTCAGTCTGCCATGTCTTAAGGAATAAAAAACATCACACATAAGCACATTTTTATGCATGCAAAAATGCCAAAAGTGACGCGGGAAATGCTAAATATATGGGAACTTGAGGGCTGCAGCAGAAGGCAGGATTTCCCGAGAATAATGACTTTTCGTTTGGGACTTTCGGGTATCACTCAGCTTATGTAAGGAGCATCAGGATTATTGATGCATAAGTCAATGTGCAGCTACAGGGACTGTTCGTGTATGCATGCATCTCTACGCCCCATTCTTGATAGATAGCATGCAGCTTACCCATCTTTTTAAGAAATATCACTTCCCATCAGGCCGGCAAATGCGCTCGAGGTACCAGATTTGAGGGTGTTTATGGTTTGCGGGCAGCCTGTGGGATATGCTGACAGGACTTGAGGGATTTATAGTGCTGAAGGGCCAGATCCCAATGGAGCGCTATAAGTGCTTCCACTGGAAATGAGGGTCACCTTCGTAATCTCTCATACATAGAGGGAAGCCTTAAAACCTCTGAACGATTGATTTTGGCCGCTCTGAATAGGGATATACTGTACTAACTCATCCATATGGAAAATTAAAGAAAAAATCCTCCCCTCCAGCATAGCCGTCAAATCGTATTTGTGCTTGTTGATTCTCGGGTGTCTCGCAATCATGATGCAAGGTGTTTGAGATTATAAACGCTGAGACTGAACACATAAAGCTATCACATGGCTTTAGAAGACTTTGATTTGGTATTTTTGGCATGTTTTGATGTCATATTATAGGCTACCTTATTGTTAAAAAAACAGCTTCACATTTAACTACACTGTTAATAATTTTTTGTAAATTAACTGTAATATGAACTGTATTTTACCATAGTACAGTTTTGCAGTATTTTACTGTATTTTAAAGTTGCATAGTGACTGAAACAGAAAAGATATACAGTACAATACTGTAAATACACTTCTTGTAGAAATATTTCCTGTAGAATCTACGTTAAGTTGCTGGCAAACTGCTGCCAGTAAGTTACTGTAGATTCTACAGGACATTATTAACAGTTTGGCTCTGTCAAATTTGCTATACAAACACACAGTGTGATTTAAGTTTGGTGTCAGAAAGTTTTTATTTTATTTTAAAAGACATTATTATTCGACAACGATTCATCATTCAGTTGCTTAAAAGACAACAGCTGATCTACATTAAAATGTTACAAATTATAACGTGTTTGAAATTTATGCATCTTTTAAAAAATGTAAATACAATTTCTGAGTAAAGATCAACAAAAAATCACTATTGCAGGTATTCAGCAGACTACTTCTTCATAAGAAAAAAACAAGCTTTTAGATGGCTTCAAAGGAAAACTTTGTCTTTTATTGGAGAGCTAAAGGTCATTGCACACTAAAGGTCATTCCACAATGAATCAGAAATTTTATATTAATGAATACGCATCACAATGACTGTGCAGTTTCTCAGAGAGGGATATAAAAATGCAAATGAAAAATTTCAGATTTCATTGTGCAAAGACCTTAACAATAATGAAAAAAAGAAAGAAAAATGAATGCGGAGTCTTGGATCTTGACCAACTCTAACCAATACAAATAATACGGCAAAGAATGGCAGTATTGGATCAGATACAGCTATTAAATATTGACTACTGAGTTAAACATAATTTAAAGGAATTGTTTATTCAAAAAATACAATTGTCATAATTTACTCACCATTAGGTTACTGACTGTGCAGTTTCTCAGAAAAAAAAAGTATGCACAGTATTGGATCTCGATCAACTCTGTTGAACCAGTACAAATAATACAGCAAAGAATGGCAGTATTGGATCTGATACAGCTATTAAATATTGGACACATTTTATTTATTTATTTATTTATTTTTATTATTGAAAAGTACTTTTAAAAAAGTACCTTTCGATACAAGATAATGGGAACGGCATAATAAAAGGTAACAACTTACAATCAGGTATTATCAATGTAAAATCAAAGAACGACACAATTATTACAGCATCTATTATTCATTGTTAATGTTGTTTATTGATAATAAAGTTGTTCATTGTAACTAACAATGCATTAATTAATATAAATGAAAAACAGGAAGATATGTTTTGATCTTTGTCTTGTTTACTGTAATTGTTGTTTTGCCTCCTGTCCTCCTTCTAAATGTTTTGTAAACATTTTTTTGTCTTTGTTTTATGTAATTTTTTAAATTGAACTATGTTTGTTTGTTCTGATAATGTATTATTTCTTAGTACCATTTTCCACAAGTTTTCTTTTTATTAACTCTACTTCAGACATTTTAGGTCTGTGCAACTGATGTTTTCAAAACTTCAGTACATGATTTTTCCAATAGTGTAGTGCAGAGGTGGACAAACTCTGTCCTAGAGGGCCGGTGTCCTGCACAGTTTAGCTCCAACACTAATCAACCACACCTGAACATGCTAATCAGTGTCTTTAAGAGCACTAGGCTGCGTCCGAAGCCGCCTATTACTCAGTAGGTACTGCATTTGAATTTTAACGTACTACTCAGCCGTTAGAAAAGTACTTTCTATACAGTATGATTGTAAAAAGTATGAATGGAATTCGAACGTACTACATCCGCAATTTTGTCATGGTCACGTGACCTACCTGCGTCAATTGCGTCGCTTTACTTCCATTCATGAATTCACTTGCGGGGCATCATGGGATAGCGCAGCAGGCATGGGATGCGCACTCTAGAATCTCGCCAGAAGTAGTAAGTCATCCGGGTACTTCTCGCATACTGTTTTTCGAATTCTATGAATTCGGACATACTACTCGGCTCGCATACTGATTTTAGCGTACTATATAGTATGGAAGTATGCGGTTTCGGACGCAGCGCTAAAAATCTATAATCAGGTGTGTTTGATTAGAGTTGGAGCTAAACTGTGCAGGACACCGGCCCTCTGGGACCAAGTTTGCCCACCCCTGGTGTAGTGGTTTGTGCATCGGCGACCCTATTTTGATTTTCGCCTTGAGGTCCTATGTGGATCCTTTCCCTCTCCCCTCTCTTTCCACTCTATGCTCTCTACTTGTGAATAAAATAATTGTAAAAAATTTTGAGTACATGAGAAAAACTAATTTTTTTTTGTTTACTCAACTTCAGGCATTCCAGTTCTGCAGATAAAAAAATGTTTAGTTGGCACGACTCAAAAGGTTTTGTTGCAGAGTAGTTCACCTTTTCAGAAAACTAATAAATAATGTTATGTTAACCCAACTAAATGTTTTTCGTATTACTGACAAATATTTTTAGGTTAGTGAGGCTGATGTTTTCAAAGGTTGAGTGAACAAGAAAAAACAAAAGGAAATAAGGATCATGTTTTTTTTTGTTTTGTTGTTGTTGTAATGGTAAAACATTTTTAGTGTAGAAATATGGTCCTGCTTCCTTGAATAAATTGCATTTCTGATAGCATCATTTACCAAAATTAACTAAAAACCCAAATGATGCAATTTTAAAAAAGTAAAAGCAAAGCGTAAAAGTAAACTCCTCAGGTAAAATTCACAGCACATATCAATGACAGGAGTAAAGACACTGTCGCTGAGATTTTAATGAGTATCTGTGTCTGATGTAATGTTTTCACTGAGAGCGATCTATCCGACAAAGACGCAGTTTCATTGTTGATTTTAGCTTGTCACACTTCCATTCCTGCATCTTGCTCTCCGCTTGCAGAGAAAACACAGAGAACACCACTGACCTGAGGCAGAGACCTGTCAGTCATCTTGAGTGACAGCTCTCATTGTAGTGCCATCTTTTAGGCTGCTGCTTGCCAATTTGTAGCAAGTCTTACACATGTAGCATGCGCATAAAACATTTTTAATACAGCCTACAAAAAATAAATAAATAAAAATGTGGGATGTGTGCAAAAACAAAATTCTATCCTCCAATGGTGCCTTTAGGCTCTGAGCCACAAACTCAGCAGCGGTGAATAGACCCAAACACGCTTCTTGGGGAATTTGCATCGGAGGGCGGTTTGTCAAAACGCTTCTTCTCAATTGATCTGGACACATTTTGTTTTTTATATAGCTGTTTTTGGGTATCTGTGTTATTTTCTCTGGATGCTGGGACTTAATTTGGTACATGCAAAGCCAGAGGTTTTTTTCCCCTCTAAACAAGCAGATGCAAGATGGTAATGGAAGAGGCAAGGTCCATCTGGTGCTCGCTCTTCTGGTCTGTGTGACAAATAATCACCTTCTTGGCCTCGTGGGATTGACTGAAGCTCATCCAGGTGACCAACTGACTGCCCTTGGTTTAGTATCTTCCTATGCCAGACTTGTAGGGGTACAACAAGAGAAAATGCAATGTAATAAAATGACTGGTGAAACACTGAGATGTCAAAGAATTGTGGTAGGGAGCCAATTATTTATATCTTTTCTTTTCAAGGGCAGAAAGGTTATGCATTAATATATTTTTTTAAAAAATCAGTTCACCTGGAAATTGAAATTGCATTGAAAATAGGCAGTGAGTTGATAAAATAAGTGTGTATGAGGAAGAACTACTACTGCATTTGCTAAAGTTTGTCAGGTTATCAAAAGATAAAAAATCCACAAGCGGAATTTTAAATGTTTCTGAAAGGAGTCTCTTATCCTAAGCAAGTCTGCATTTATTCGTTCATTGTCCTTCAGCTTAGTCCCTTATTTATCAGGGGTCGTCACAGCGGAATGAACCGCCAACTGTTCTGGTATGTGTTTTATGCAGCGGATGCCTTTCCAGCCCTAACCCAGTACTGGTAAACACCCATGCACTCCTACATTCACACTCATACACTACGATCAATTTTGTTGACCCAATCCCCTTTAGCACATGTCTTTAGACTGTTGGGGTAACTGGAGCACCCGGAGGAAACCCACGCCAACATGGGGAGAACATGCAAACTCCAAATGCCAATTGGCCCAACCAGGACTCGAACCAGTGACCTTCTTGCTGTGAGGTGACAGAGTTTACCACTGAGCCACAGGCAGCATTTATTTGATTAAAAAATAATAATAATACAAACTATCCGACTAAACTTTTTTTGCAATTGTTAATTGTTCCATTATTTATGTTATTATATTTTATTATAAATATAATATTATATATTATATTTATGTGATGGTAAAGCTGATTTTTTTTAGAAACAATTACTCCATTTTCAGTGTCTAATACAGCATACTGGTTTGGAAACACTAACTAACATAAGCTCTCACAATATCCGCAATATCAACACGATCTCATGGCAATTCGTAACATTGATTAAGTGGCTAGTTCCATAAATTCAATTCAAATACAATTTAGGACAAGTTGCTTACTTATTTATTAATTATTTATTACTTATTTATGTTAAAGTATTGTATGTTCACAATAAGTTTTTAAATATCATGATCATCGCCAATACTGGTACTGTTCATGGTGACCAAATTAACATGATAGAAATATAGAAAATTGAACAGTGAAGCATGGTGGTGGCAGCATCATGCTGTGGGGTTGTTTTTCAGCTAGAGGGACAGGACAACTGGTTGCAATCAAGGGAAAGATGAATGCAGCCAAGTACATGGATATCCTGGACTAAAACCTTACAAGACAATGACCCTACTCTAAAAAATAGTTGGTTTAAAAAAAGCCAACAAATACCTAAGTATAGGTTATTATAGCATCTTCCCAACTAAGGATTATTTTAACCCAAATGCATTGGGGTATTTTAATAAAAAAAAAAATTCCATTCTGGTATTACTATTGCTACTATTACTATACATTTTTACGATTCTCCATTTCTTAGGAAAAACCAGCAACTTCCTAAATAAAGCTAGCATATTTATGTGTCTTAGTATTTAAATGCTACGATATAGTTTTTAGCGAAAGAAATTGTGTTTTTTTTTTTATAAAAAGGCATCCCTTCATCAAGACTGGACACGACACCGGGTTGATGTCTCCTAAAGACAAGAAAGATGGCCAAAATTCTCAAATATGTGTGTCAATTCTCCTGAAAAAAATGTAGAGATGAACACGAAGGGTAGATAAACAGTTTTTATCTATTTAATATCGGTTATGAAGCGTTTGTATCATCACTAATTAAGAGTGCTGGTAAAATGGATATAGAAATCATAAGAGAAAAATAAACATGATCGAAATACTTTTACATTGGAGCCTAAATAAACTTTATAACACAAAACAACATTACGCACACATATCAACATACAGCTGTTCTGTGTCAGTTAAATCAGTTGACTGTTGAAATTCAAATGTTTAACCCAACTGGTTGAGTTATTAAATAAATAACAAAGCACCAAATATTTTAAACTCAACCATTGGTTTAAATAATTAACTATAAATAAATAAATAAATAAATAAATAAATAAATAAATAAATGAATAAATAAATAAATAAATAAATAAATAAATAAATAATAAGCACACAACTAAACAACAAAAGAGTGGCTTCACAACAACTCCGTGCCTGTTATTGAATGGCCCAGCCAGTGCCCTGACTTAAAACCCAATTGAGCATTTTGGGAGAGATCTAAACATGGCTGTCTACCAACATCTACCATCCAACCTGACAGAACTGCAAAGGATCTACAGGGAGGAATGGCAGAGGATCCTCAAATCCAGGTGCGAAAAAGTTGTTGCAACTTTCCCAAAAAGACTCATGACTGCATGAGATCAAAATGGTGTTTTACAAAATACTGAGCGAAGGGTCTGAATACTTAGGACCATGTGATATTTCAGTTTTTCTTTTTTTTTTTATAAATCAGAAAAAAAAATGTCAATTTAATTGTCTACAATGTCAACAATTCAGTGGGTTTCTGTCAATATTGGGTGCTGTGTGTACATCAGGCGTGACCAACCCTGTTCCTGGCGAAGGTTGATCTACAGGAACAGGGTTGAGCACCACTAGTGTACATTAATGAGGAAAAAAAAATTAACTAATGCAGAGTTCAGACTGCATGATTTTCAAAGTAGTCGTGTCACAGATGTTTTCACACTGCATGACTATCTGGGCCATCGTTTTGTCGCTGCTTTTTGAAGATGGATCGGCGACAGGGGCTTACACATTGCATGACTTTACAATAGGAAGAATCACCAACTACTTCGTCCAAACTAAGTCTCACTGCCAAAAACACATAGTATATATTTTGTTATTAACTACATAACGATAAAAAACCTTTAATGGGGTAGAACATGTACACATTTGCTCACCTGGAATTGAAGGAAATTAGCAATTTCTCCTCAACTTTCTTTTTTTAACTTTTTGTTGACACGGGTGCTCCTGTCAAATGTTCACTAGTTTTTCCTTCATTTCTTTGATCCAAATAAACTGAAAATGAGCCCTTTTAACTTTTCCCTCAACCTCCCGATGTCCTGCAGGTACACACACACACAAGTGAATGCTGCTCTTTCATTGGCTGTAGGCGATCGCCTATGTTATTTTCGGTCAAAACTCATTTCACACGGCATGATTTGAATTGCTGACAGCTCCAGATATTTAGCATGGCAAATATCTCACAGGCAACGGCAACTCATCGGCGATTCTCTCAGATCGTGTCTTTGATAGTTCATACTGTGTGATTATCACTCACGTGCATGAGCACCAATTTGCCTGTAATTTTAGGCATTTGTCAGAGACTTCTCAAACCTTTCGGTGATTTAAAATCGGGGCTAAAATCATGCAGTCTGAACTCGGCATTAAGTGATTTTAGCAAATGGCTGCAAAATAAAACAATGAGTGAAAAATTTAAGGGGGTCTGAATACTTCCTGTACCCACTATATAATCATCATTGACATTTTGTAGCATCTATTTTTAACATTGTCACTT
>NC_141026.1:50925000-50927500 GCF_052040795.2 Danio rerio | reverse complement strand
TTCTCACCTCTTACCTGAGACTGTGAGATGTAAAGCCAGCTGATCCGTGCAAGCAAAATAGTGGAGTATAGAGGATACACAAGACTGATTACCATCTATGGGTAAATTCATACATCGTTCACCTCTCTGAATCTGCTCCTGCATCATGCTGTTATTTAGAAGCTGATTATTGGTTGTGTACGCACATTAAGTGTTCGACGCTATGATAAACATGCTGATTTCTAAGATTTTCTCCCAAGTGTTTCGAACACAATGTTCCTCTCTTTTCCTGTACGATGAGGTTGTTATATCCTGAGGACATCAAATTCTGCATTATAACAGCACAGTCATTTTATTAATATTATTATTATTATTATTATTTTTTGCTTTAATGTAAGAAAACTGATGCAATCTCAAACTACATTTTAGCTGGAAATCCTAGTGAGCTGCTTACCTGGAAAGCATACTAAAGCATTACAGGACAAATGCATTGCAGCAAGCTCAGGGGAAAATTAAAAACACGGGATGATGTTGAAAAAAAATTAATCATTCAGTACAGAAAAAAATGTTTAAATATTAGTCAAAGAGTATTTCTCGTATTGTGTTTTAGGTAACACTTTATTTTATGGTGTCCTTGCTATAGAGTAATTAATGAGGAATATTAATTAATTAATCACTCGTACCTACTATGGTTAAGGTTAAAGTGGGGGTTGTTTAGGGTTAGTTGCATGTAATTACAATATTATCTGGATGCAGCCTTGAAGATGCAAGCTGACACTGCATATGCCAGTGACGCAATGTCAGTCACAATGCACTCAATGTAGCTGACGTCACTGTGAGGAGTAGAGCTAGGGGCGCTTTTTCTCTCTCTCTCTCTCTCTCTTCTTTTTCATTGTTTTATAACCTGTTTTAACACATTCAATCTGTTTTTACCTGTTTTTATTTATTTTTATTATTTGTTTTTATTTTATTTTCTTGTCCTTTTCTCTTTTATTCCCGTTTATGTAAAGTTCTTTCAATTTCCGCTGTGTATGAAATGTGCTATATACATAAACTCGTCTTGCCTTGGGGTTAGGTGAGCACATCAAAAAGAATTGGATGCAGCTCAGATTGCATCTGTACCAGGTCTGCATCCAGACCCCTCTACAATATTATGCATTGTTTATTGCAATTACTATAGTAAATACATGAAACCTGAAACAGTGACACCTTAAAAGAAAGTGTTACTGTTTTTTGTCTTAGGTTTGCGATCCGACAGATTTTACTTTTAAACACACTTGTTTATTAGCAATTTCAAAAATACAGCTATGGAAAAAAGTGAATCATAAGAAATTTTCCCCTGGATTTATAGTTGGGAAGGGCATCCGCTGCGTAAAACATATGCTGGATAAGTTGGCGGTTCATTCTGCTGTGGCGACCCCTGATTAATAAAGGGACTAAGCAGAAATTAAAATTAATGATTGAGTTATACTTTTAAATATACTGCCTTGGTGTCCCACTAATGACAATATAGTCATACCGCACTGCTACGAGTGTGATATTGTGTTTATACAACAGTTTGAGGGTCTAATTGTGTATATAAAAAAGAAAATCAAACAAAGACAGTCTCAAAAATCCTTTTGTACCAGGAACTACTTTCTTCTACCATTCATTCACATCTGCAGCTGATGTACAGCAGAAACCGCTGCTAATTCACAAATGTCATTTTAGAGTTTGTATTTGAATGATTTTCTAGCATAACATCTAAAGTGATGAAAAAAACAGGTGATTTTGCTGACATTTTAATATTATAAGGCTGAACGGCAAGATATGCCATCGGTTTACAGAGATGTCCCAGCATTTCTCTGTTTAAATCAGATTACAACAAGTAAGCCCCAAAAAAACCAAAGCAAAACAAACACTACCAGATTACTATGGTATAAATATAGCACTACAAAATACAAAAGTGAGAGATCAACTTCGGGTGACACTTACCTATTTTATAATATTTTCTGATAAGCTGTATTGTGAAATTTAGCTGTAATGGGAGTTTTTCTCCCCTAAAGACTTATTTTACAGTCTCTGTCGCCATTATGAGGTGGAATGTCAATCGCCTTTGCTCAGTATAACAGGCTGATGGCCACCGAAGCGCTGAATCTCCAAAATTATTAATATTTAACATAAGCACTACCCTTATAGTTAAACTGCATAGTTGCAATAAAAACAACTACATTCTGTTCTAAAAAAAAACTCAAAAGTACATTATGTTGTCCAAAAGCAGCAATATTTGTCAAATTGTAGTGAGTCCAGGGGCGTTGCTAGACATAAAGCTCTACTGGGGCAAGTCACCCCTAAAAAAAAATAAAACTATATATGTTATTAGACAATTATTTTAAATAAAAAAGAGAAACTAATCCTAAATGTAACTGGAAAAACAACATAAAGACACAACTGTAGTGATATGCTAAGATCATTGAAGAAATATTTTGCATGAATAAGACTTTTCTATAGAATACAAACAAATATATTTAATAAAATGATC
>NC_141026.1:50597500-50642500 GCF_052040795.2 Danio rerio | reverse complement strand
TAAAGGGATAGTTTACCTAAAACTTAAATTTACTTCATCATTTATTTCCCCTCATGTGGCTTTATCGTTTCTTTCTTGTGTTGAACACAAAAGAAGATACTTTGAAAAATGTTTGTGCCAGCATTCTTCAAAACATCTTTGCTGTTCAACACAAGAAAGAAAATCAAAAAGGGAGAGTAATGAGAGAAAACGAGGACAGAATTATCATTTTTATGTGAACTAACCCTTAAATGAACATAAACTCATTTTGGCATGACTAATTCATGTGTTCCAAACCATTCACATTTCTTTTTTTCTTCATTTATGTTTTTTAAGAATACTGGCATATATCCGGGCATGTATTCACTGTTTCCTAAAAATGTAGCCCTGGGCACGTATTCCCAATGAGCCTGATTGTAGCAAGTTTTTTGTAGTGCAACCATCTTATTTGATGTGATTTGTTTCAGTTATTTTGAACAGAAGTTCCCCAAACTGGATGTGCAACCCATAACTTAGAAAAGTGGAACTTTTTTGTGGTGCTTCTTGATTTATGGTGGCATTATTTAATAATAAATAATCATTAGAGCAATGAGAGTAAACAATGACAGAATTATCATTTCTGTGTGAACTATCCCTTTAAATTGACAAACACATGTTGCAATGACTTATTGATTATATATACGCATTTTTACAATGTAAATATTAATAACACAATATTGAAAACATCCTTATTGTTTCTTAACAGTCTGTGAGCTGACATTATTGTTCAGAGGTGAGCTCTGAGATCAATAAACTTTAGTTTCACAGCTTAAAGATTGACGAACTTTGACATTCTCCCCAAAAACTAGCAGCTGGATAAAGCTACAAAAATGCAGACGAATTCAGTCTTCAGCCACACTTCTGCATGTTCCTGTCAAGCTTTCTGTGATGTCATACTTCCCTTCCGTCTCACATCAGAGAGTGCGAAAACAACGAATCTGCCAAACGAAGCTGTTAATCGGTTGGCATCGTTCCTCGCGGGCTTCCGCCAAACACAGGAAAAAATACAAGCATCCCTAGCATCTGTTCTCTAATCCAGAAGACCCTGTGTGTTTTTTTTTCCTCTGTCTCCAGCTTTTATTTATTAGCTGTCATTTCAAGTTATCTGTCGGGTGAGAAGAACGTGACATTTCTTATAATGAAAAGGCAATTCATTAACAAAAACATGCCAGATGCCTGGACAGCAGGTCTGAGAATGGAAAGTGCCACCTAGTCCAAAAATAGTCCAAAAATGATGCTATATTGATGTAGCAAGTACGATTGATTTGTCGCGATAGCGTATTTTTCAATGTGGGCCAATTGGTCAGAAGAGAAAGAACGGCTACTGGAGAGAGAAAAGCAGCACAGCAGGTGAGTGAATAATCAGACACAGTCAGTTTTTTCCTTCAATATAGTTTATATAATTAGAAATATGTTATGAGTTTGTGAATTTCTGTCCAATAAGCATAAGTATTTATGTATATATAGGTTCGATTATAAATTATAATAATGAAAAGTAAACAGTTTTCTCTTTTTTTCTTTACACAGATGAACGTGAAGTCAATATACAGTTAAAACAAAGTTGTGATCAAGACAGTTGAGAAATTTCAAACACTTGTACAAAATAAAAATAAAAATCTTAGAAAGCTACAACACTGTGTTACCCTTTGTATAAAACAAAGTAAAGAAGGCAATAAATTTGTGATAAAAAATACTCTGTACTCTGAAAATAAAGAAACAAATCAATAATAAATATACCAACTCTACTCAAATGCAGGCTATAATTCAATATTCACACTTTTAACTCAATAAATCATTAATGTGCTCAAATAAATCACCTCTCTGTTCAAAGAATCAATACACGGTTCAAATGAATCACCTCCCTGTTCAAAAGATCGTTACTCTGTTCAAATGAATCGTTCGCTACTCAAAAGATTCGGTTTGCTGTCCAAAAGATTTGTTTCGCTTTTAGATGATTCGTTCCACCGTTTGCCGTTCACAGTTCAATACCAAGGATTTCGTGAAAGAGAACTGTTGATTCTCTTAGCTCAGTTCCAGTAAAGGTTTTCCGTTGAGGATTTTAGGAAAAGTAAGAAGGAAAACCGGAAGGTCGCGATGAGTCCGAGTCTCGTTTCTCCAAACAATCAAAAGAACTCTCCTACCAGTCCGGTGGCACAAACACACAGCCTAACAGGAGAGTCGGTTCCGTGGGTGGCTCGCCGTAAGTTTCTCCTCGAGTCCAACGTGAATTAGGGACTCATCACAGATGCTTCGACACACACAAAAAACCCAGCCAAGGAAATCACTCAAAATCAAAGCGAAAACCCAGGAAAACTCCAGGTGGCACTCGTGTGCAGATTTCACTCTCATATACAAATGACGCTTTTTCTCTCAATCTTCTTTCACTCCCTTGCAAACACTGAATCACCATAGCAACAGTAAACACAAACTAACAGACAAGCGAGATTTGTTATTGTTTGGAAAGCTGATCTGCTGCTAAAGTGTAAGGCACGATGATGTCATTCTAAAGCACTACTCCCTTGAATGCTGTATAATACTCTTTTATAAATTATTTATATAAATAAATAATTTTAATGTATATTATTTAATCGAGTATTCTGCCAGTGTTTTTTCTCATATTTATAAGGGTATTTCTATTTTTTCTATTGCTGTGTACTAACAACTAGTAACCTGGGTTATCCGGGTTACATTCTCCCCGCCTGGAATCTATGCAGGTCCCTCTGCATCTTTTAGGCTGCGTAACGGCAGCAGAAGGGAACATTTTCTGCATTAAAAGAGAGGCTTCTCTGGGGCAATCAGACTCCTCTAAAGATGCAGTGACTGCTGTACTGAGACCTTGTAGTAAGGATTGTATAACCAGAGAAAGAGGATTCCCTAATTGAGAGTACTGTAGCCTTTGTGGTGGCTCACGGCGTCTTTGCGAACGTCTCAATGTATTTCTTTCAACCTGGTCGATCACTGCCTGGCCACTGTGAATATTTCTCTGATCAGTTTCATCATCTATTTCACTCAATATTTCCAGTTCATCTCTCTGTTCCAATAGTTCTTGATCATTTACTACAGGTACGTTTCTCAACATATCTGGTCTAACAGAATCCATTACAGGTGTGTTCCCTCTTTCAGGTTCACTCATTGGACAGTTTTCATCTTCAGGTAAGTAAGCTAAGTTCTCTTGTGGTATCTCTATTGCAGGACAGTCATTGATTTTACTTTTCACGACTCTTGTTTTACTAGAAAGTTCTGCAATCGGCCTGTCTCTTGAAGGCTCAACATGTCTTGGATTGAAGAGGATTCTGCTCTCTACTTTTGGTAAGTGTCTACGTGAGTAGTGATCCATTGAATCATCCTCAGAGTCAGAACTCTCAGTCATAGTATCAGGTTCTCTTGCACTAGTGTTTGCTCGAGTTCTAGGTCTGCGGGGTGGTTTAGGTTTTACTGGCTCAGGCATGCTTTCTTGTAAGAATCCACAGGGCAGCAGCAAGTCTCGATGCAGTGTGCGAAGTGGGCCATCGCTGCCTTCTGGACTAACAGTATAAACAGGTAAGTCTCCCGCCTTCTTTAACACAACATAGATTTCTTTCTCCCACTTATCAGCCAATTTATGCTTTCCTCTTAGCTTGACATTCCGTACTAGAACACGATCTCCAACCTCAAGGAATGAGGTGACTACTCGCTCATCAAATCGTTTCTTGTTCCTTCTTGCTAATTTTGAGGCATTCTCAGTAGCTATTCTATAGCTTTCCTCTAAGCGATCTTTCAGATTTCTCACATAAATGGAATGAGATGGGGATGACCCAGTAGCAGGTAAACCAAATGCTATGTCTACTGGCAGCCGAGGCTGTCTCCCAAACATCAGCTCGTAAGGTGAGAATCCTGTTGTGTCATTACGAGTGCAATTGTAAGCATGGACTAATGGTTTAACAAAGTCTTTCCAATAGGTCTTTTGTTTGTCCTCCAGGGTCCCTAACATTTGGAGCAATGTTCTGTTGAAACGTTCTACAGGGTTGCCTCTGGGATGGTAAGGCGTAGTTCTTACTTTTTGTATTCCTGCTATGCCACACAGTTCTTTGATTATTCTTGACTCAAAGTCGGGCCCCTGATCACTCAGAATTCTTTCAGGAAACCCGTAATGGATGAAAAAGTTGTCCCATAAGCATTTGGCCACAGTTTCAGCTTTCTGGTTTCTAGTGGGCACTGCAACAGCATACTTGGTGAAATGATCAGTAATTACAAGGATGTCTTTAGTGTTGCTTCGATCAGGCTCTAGTGACAAGTAGTCTAAGCAGACTAGTTCAAGGGGTCTGCTGGTTGTGATATTCACCAGGGGTGCAGCCCGCTCAGGAGGGGTCTTTCGTTTTACACATCGCTCACAGGTCTTTACTTTCTCTTCCACAGTTATTGCCATTTTTGGCCAGTAAAAACGGGCTCTAGCCAGGTCCAAAGTCCTTTCAATTCCGAGATGCCCCATGTCATTGTGCAGATTTTTTAATACATTTCCTCTGAGCTTTTTGGGCAAGGCCAACTGATACAATACGCCTCTTGGGTCCTGTCTCTTTCTAAATAAGAATCCATTCTTGAACTCAAAGCGGTCCCACTCTCTTAGCCACAAAGCTACTTCTGCAGGCTCTACTTTCCCATGAGGTTTCTTTCCAGAATTAAGGTGCCTAATTACTTTTTCAAGCACTGGATCAGTTCTTTGACATTCTTTTAATTCTTCCTCTGACATTTGGGGAAGAACTGGAAGGCCTCCTGCCTCCTGCTGGAATTCTTGGGGTACTGCATCAACACTTTGGGACAGTGATTCTACCACAGTAAGTTGAGAATACGGTAGGTTAGAATCACCACAGCTCTGATATACTTGGTGTCGTTCACAGAGGGCTTTTACTGCATCGGGCAAGATAACTTGTTGTTCTGTCTCAGCTAAGTGATGGAGAGTGAATTGTTTGATTCTTTCACGTTCTTTCTGAGAGGCGAAATCATCAATCTGTTCATCATGGGGCCGTCTTGAGAGTCCATCTGCATCTAGATTTCTTTTGCCTGCACGATACTGGATCTTAAAATTGAATGTTGACAGGCTGGACAGCCATCTGTAACTGGTTGCATCGAGTTTTGCAGATGTTAATATGTAGGTGAGTGGGTTGCTGTCTGTAATCACAGTGAACTCTCCTCCATACAGATAGTCACTGAATTTGGCTGTGACTGCCCACTTGAGTGCAAGGAACTCTAATTTGTGAGCGGGGTACTTTGCTTCACTTTTAGTTAGTCCCCTACTTGCAAAGGCAATCACCCTCATTCGACCTTCCTGCTCTTGATAAAGAGCTGCTCCAAGTCCAACAGTGCTGGCATCAGTGGTCAACACATAGGGGAGTCTAGGATCTGCGTATCCTAGGACTGGAGCAGAGGTCAACTTCTCTATGATTGTGTTAAATGCCTATTGACAATCCTGGTTCCATCGCTCTCCAAACTGTTCTTTAGGATCCAGGTAAGGTGTACTTTTTGTGGGGTTTCGTTTCTGATTTTTCTGCAGTGGGGGATATCCAATAGTAAGGTCATTAAGGGGTCTTGTGATTTTTGAGAAGTCTTGAACGAACCTTCTGTAGTATCCTGCAAATCCAAGAAAAGATTTCAGTTCTTTAAGGTTTTTAGGTCTTGGCCAGGTTTTGAGAGCTTCAATTTTGGTTGGATCTGTTTCAACACCATTCTGAGAGACTATGTGGCCTAAGTACTGGACTGATGTTTGGAAAAACTTGCACTTCTTGGGAGAAAGCTTTAATCCGTATTCTTTTAGTCGTGTCAGGACTTGCAAGAGTTTGGCTTTGTGCTCTTCTAATGTCTTGGAAAAGACAATAAGGTCGTCTATGAAAACTAGGACGTCTTTTCTGTTAAGATCACCCATGCATCGCTCCATCAGCCTCTGAAATGTACTTGGTGCATTAGTGACGCCTTGAGGCATTCTGTTGAATTCATAGAATCCTAAAGGACAGACGAATGCAGTCTTTGATTTATCAGCCTCTTCCATCTCAATTTGATAAAAGCCTGATTTTAAGTCGAGAACTGAAAACCATTTGGAGCCAGATAGAACAGAAAAGGCTTCCTCCAAATTAGGCAGGGCATATGCATCTTTTACAGTTTGCGAGTTTAACTTTCTGAAGTCAATGCAGAGGCGTACATCATTGTTTTTCTTTCTTACTACTACAATTGGAGAAGCAAAAGACGATTCAGATTCTCTGATGATGTTTGCATCAAGGAGTTCTTTAAGATGCCGTCTTACAGCATCGACATCCTGGGGATGGATAGGCCGAGCACGCTGCTTGAATGGGGTGCTATCACTGAGATGGATATGGTGTTTTACTTTGTTTGTGTGGCCATAATCCAAGTCATGAAGTGCAAATACATCCTGCATGGAGTTTACAAGATCAGTTATCTTTTCCTTCCAATCATTTGATAACGGAGAGTCACCAAAGTCAGGGATGATTCTATTTTGTGCAGGATTTGTAACTTTGCTCACAGAAGCATTTACTGGTTTTCTTCCCTCAATCACACTTTGTACAGCATGTACTTCGGCCAATACTGCTTTTGGAGGGATAATTAAATCAATTTGTGTCTCATTTCTTAGCACTATTGGTATTTGGACATTGCGTTTTGCAGGTAGAGAATGCAAACTGCTTGCCACAAGTAATCCACCAGGCAAAGATGACGATACTGAGGGTTCAATTGTAACACAAGTCTCTGAGAGTGGCCCAATAACTTTGACGCATCCATTAAGAACTACAGTACTTCCAGCTGCTATCACTTCAGGCATGTCTCCTTTTACTTTCACTTGGCCCAGGACATTCACACCAGCCTGCTGCAGTCTTGCTTCTAGAACTCTTATCACAGCTTGATACCCTTGATAACGTGACATAACTCTGGGCTTGACTGTTTGAGCATGACCAGCATATAAGACATCTAGGGTGTTAGTGCCAATAAGGATTTGGGGTGTTTGTGTTAGGTCTGGGACAACTAGGGCCAATGTTGGAACTTCGGCCTCAGTTCCTAAAAACTCTTGTGGAAACTTTAGAGTCAGTTCAACATATCCAAGGTAAGGAACAGCTTGGCCGTTTGCCCCTTCAACCTCCAACAGATGATTCAATGGCTGCATAGGATGTCGTGACAGGTAGCGGTTGTAGAAAGACATGGGGACTGTTGTGACTTGAGACCCTGTGTCTAGCAAGCAGTTCACTTCCTTTTCTTCAATTTTGACTCTAGCAGTACACTTCATTCCCACTAGTCCGGCTGGTAACTTTAAGGAGTTCCTGGTATCTGTATGCTTATTAAGTGACTGTTGATTATTTGGGCTTTGTTTTCTCTCAGTCCCCATCCGCCCTGCGATAGAGACTGATTTTAGTTTAAAGGCACTGTGGCTCCTCCATTTCTAAGATCCCACTCAGCTTGTTTCTCTCTTAATTTTTGTCTCTTTTCTTCAACTCTTAATGGGTTTGGTGCATTTTCACAGTAAATGGCAAGATGACCATCATCTCCACAGCGAAAGCAATACCATGGTCTGGGTCGATTGGTTCTTAATTCAGTGTTTTTTTGCCTTTCATTTCTCTCTCGACTGACACCAAAATCACTAAGATTATTACTCTGTTGAGGGGATTTCTGAAACTGCTTTCTCTGTGCTCCAGAAGTGGCAAGTTGGACTTTAAGCTCTGCTATCTGTCCTTTTAGTTGCTGAAGCTCACTTGCCTCAGTTCTCTCCCTTGCTTCCTGGTCAGCTGCTGTTTTAATGGCAGTGATTTGGCTTTGGAGAGCCATAATCTCCTTTTTCAAAGCATCAGCTTCAGATGTTTCAGGACACTGGGTTTTACTTTTCTGTTTAGAGACTTTCTGTTTTGGATTGTCAAATGCTGGAATATTAGTTGCATCCACTTCAAGTGAGTTATTAAAGTGAGCAGACTGTTGGTGAGTTATTGTTCTTAATTTGAGTGGGGTTGGTGAGGGTCTGCCCAAACCAAGATGCTTTCTCATTCTCTCTTCTTTTGAAGTTTTCTTCTCCTCAGCTGTTCTTAAGAGTACTGCTAACTCAGCAAACGAGAGTGGATCAGCTTTTATTCTCTCTAGCTGCAATTCAACTATCAAGGCATTGTCCCAACAGCCACGGCAGAACTGTTTCAGGAGATAACGGTCTCGTTCACTCTCCGCAATCCCTCCACGCCTAATGGTAGTGCACAGGAGCACATACAATCTATGAAGATAGGCAGATGATTTTTCACCAGGATCCTGCAGAGTGTTTATGAACTTTGCTAATAATTCATCTCCATCTTCCACTGAACCGTAAACAGACTCTAGTAACCTCAGACACTCTGATACTGGAGCATTGGGGCTCACATGCTTAATGACATCTGAAGCAGGCGGTAACAGGCTGTCTAGAATTTTTTGCATTTTATGTGACTCAGAAAGGGATAACTCATTCAACAAATAGTCAACGCTTGTCCGCCATGTGTCGAAGTCAGGCTCATTACCTGGACGAGGCATCCTTCCAGAAAAGGCTTTTAAGCGGAAAGAAGCACTGTGTTGGGGCACTGTTTCACTCATCTTCACAACATGTTCCATAATTACTCTCTGAATGTCTGGGGGGTGCATAGAGGATATAGGAATTCTCACAGATACAGAATTGGCTTCTGTTAAACTATGGGGCGATGTAGTACTCATGTTCACCTTGGCTGGGTTGTTATTATCAATTTTTAGAGCAGATGGCTTGAAACTTCCAGTTCGCTGAGGGGTGTTAGTTACACTTGTCAAGACTTTTGTGCTGGATTTTAAATTTTCAAGTCCACAATCTTCTCTGTGTGATGCATCATCCAAATGTGTCACTCCATTCATTTTCATTGAATTTTGCTTAATGATATCTTGTTGGGATTCTACATTTTTATCCTCTAGTGACTTCAGTTGCTTTGCTGTGTCGCTAGATGTGGCGGTGCTGTAAGCAGTACTCAATTTGTGTATGCGGAATATAACGCTCATATCAGTAGGGCTTACGATAGTCAAAGGCAATTGAGGCTCAATGTTGCAAATGGCGGAGTTGTGTGAAAACTCAACAACTGCATTATGATGAAATACAGACTGCGGATCATCAATCAGAAAGTTTTGCCGTATAGAACCAAATCTCAAAAGGTAGGATTCTACGACTTCATCTGTTTCAGTTAGGGTTAAACCACTAATAATCACTGCATTTTCTATTTTAACGTCTTCTCGTTCTATGACATCCATTGTAATGTTATATTTTCACTATATATGGGTATTTCAATAATTATTCACCTCAAAAGCTGCTGCTTTCTCGCTCCTGGCTGGCTCGCCAAGATTGTAGCAAGTACGATTGATTTGTCGCGATAGCGTATTTTTCAATGTGGGCCAATTGGTCAGAAGAGAAAGAACGGCTACTGGAGAGAGAAAAGCAGCACAGCAGGTGAGTGAATAATCAGACACAGTCAGTTTTTTCCTTCAATATAGTTTATATAATTAGAAATATGTTATGAGTTTGTGAATTTCTGTCCAATAAGCATAAGTATTTATGTATATATAGGTTCGATTATAAATTATAATAATGAAAAGTAAACAGTTTTCTCTTTTTTTCTTTACACAGATGAACGTGAAGTCAATATACAGTTAAAACAAAGTTGTGATCAAGACAGTTGAGAAATTTCAAACACTTGTACAAAATAAAAATAAAAATCTTAGAAAGCTACAACACTGTGTTACCCTTTGTATAAAACAAAGTAAAGAAGGCAATAAATTTGTGATAAAAAATACTCTGTACTCTGAAAATAAAGAAACAAATCAATAATAAATATACCAACTCTACTCAAATGCAGGCTATAATTCAATATTCACACTTTTAACTCAATAAATCATTAATGTGCTCAAATAAATCACCTCTCTGTTCAAAGAATCAATACACGGTTCAAATGAATCACCTCCCTGTTCAAAAGATCGTTACTCTGTTCAAATGAATCGTTCGCTACTCAAAAGATTCGGTTTGCTGTCCAAAAGATTTGTTTCGCTTTTAGATGATTCGTTCCACCGTTTGCCGTTCACAGTTCAATACCAAGGATTTCGTGAAAGAGAACTGTTGATTCTCTTAGCTCAGTTCCAGTAAAGGTTTTCCGTTGAGGATTTTAGGAAAAGTAAGAAGGAAAACCGGAAGGTCGCGATGAGTCCGAGTCTCGTTTCTCCAAACAATCAAAAGAACTCTCCTACCAGTCCGGTGGCACAAACACACAGCCTAACAGGAGAGTCGGTTCCGTGGGTGGCTCGCCGTAAGTTTCTCCTCGAGTCCAACGTGAATTAGGGACTCATCACAGATGCTTCGACACACACAAAAAACCCAGCCAAGGAAATCACTCAAAATCAAAGCGAAAACCCAGGAAAACTCCAGGTGGCACTCGTGTGCAGATTTCACTCTCATATACAAATGACGCTTTTTCTCTCAATCTTCTTTCACTCCCTTGCAAACACTGAATCACCATAGCAACAGTAAACACAAACTAACAGACAAGCGAGATTTGTTATTGTTTGGAAAGCTGATCTGCTGCTAAAGTGTAAGGCACGATGATGTCATTCTAAAGCACTACTCCCTTGAATGCTGTATAATACTCTTTTATAAATTATTTATATAAATAAATAATTTTAATGTATATTATTTAATCGAGTATTCTGCCAGTGTTTTTTCTCATATTTATAAGGGTATTTCTATTTTTTCTATTGCTGTGTACTAACAACTAGTAACCTGGGTTATCCGGGTTACATTGACGTGAGTATACTCAGCTGTATTCCATCTAGACTTTATTGCACTGCAAGAGAGGGTGAAGTCTAGATGGGATACAGCTAAGGATACTCATGTCTAAAGCTGCACAGTATATCATTTTAGCATCGATATCGGAATGTGATCATTTGTAATAGTCACCTTGCAAGTATTTGCAAAGTTGATTCTGTATTATCCTTTCGCAAATGTTTGTGTAAGGCATGTGACTGTGTGAGGGTTTTAAAAGCATTCAGGCATAAGATTAAATTGTTGTTCATTCATTCATTCATTCATTCATTCATTTTCTTTTCTGCTTAGTCCCTTTATTAATCTGGGGTCGCCACAGCGGAATGAAGCGCCAACTTATCCAGCACATGTTTTTTACTCAGCGGATGCCCTTCTAGTTACAACCTCTCTCTGAGAAACAACCATACACACTCGTTTACACTCATACACTACGGACAATTTAGCCTTCCCAATTTCATAAGACATTGTACTGTTTGAAACTAGGCTACTGTATACAATTTGACTAGCTTGGAAAACAATAAAATGCTGTTTATTTTATCTGTATCTTTTTCTGTATTGAATTTATCAGTGCACTACCCTACAGAATCATTCCAATCCATCAAAAATGATAAATTCTTTTCAAATACAGTAGTTATTCTCATCTACTGAAATTGTAGTCGTATCGCAATATATATCGCCGAATAAAACATATCGCTATGTTAGATTTTTCTAATATCATTATTAAGAATGGGTTTTAAACCACAGAGGTTCAAACTGTTGTTCTGCCGAGCGACTAAAAAGTTATCAGCATGATCGTAAAAAACTGTACATTTCTAGTCAAACCATTCTTCTGCAATCTCATACCAAAAACGGAAATAAGAGCAGTTACTAATAGCTATTAATGTGGGAGAGCGTTGATAATATGTGACCTTATTGTACTGCTATATGGAACAATTAAGTGTTGATGTTAAATCAAAAGTAATTCACATATACTTGAAAACTATTTAATGACAATAATTCTCTATGGTTACAACTGAATTAATTACAAAATAACTGTATGAAATGATAAAATATGAAATGATAAAACGTATGACATAAATTGTACCCAGCTTAAATGTAAAATTAAAATTACCAGTGGTAGAAGGAGAGACACAGGGGGAGGGAGAGAGAGACAAAGAGAGCAGGCCCAGAAGTTAGCCTGATTGCAGTAGAGTCAAAGAAGAGGAGAGGAGCAGAGCAGGAAAAGACAGGCCAGGAAAAGAGAGGGCAGGAAAAGAGGCAGAGCTCGAGTTTACCACCTATTTTGTATCTTTTTTGACCATGTGACTGAAGCCCAAATGCTGAGACATTCAAACTGACCAATCAACATATGACCACATCATAAAACCCCCAAAGTCCACACAACAGGCCCTGATCTTATCAGTATCTGTCTTTGTGGTCAGTATGGACCGTCTTGAGTCAAAAAGACATGTTTTGTCATATAAACAAATGCATATAATAATTCAGCCTCTTACACATGCAGCCCTTCTCTTGTCAATATAGCATAATCTTTGTGACACTGTACAACAAATAATATGTTTACATTAGCGTGAGGATTTTAGGTTTAGGGTTGAGGTATGAGTACATGCTAATAAAATACAATTAATGCTTATTTTAATGAATAATATAAATACTTCTCGTTAACTTCCAATCGCAGCAGTATCCCTTCTAACAACAACGGCAGCGCCAATTACCCATCATAAAACAAATAATACGATTATTATTAAGCTGTTTAAAAGACCAAATATACTGTATGCTCTATCTCATATTTGACAATCGGAGTGTCAGATATTTTACAATATATTTAAAACATTTATCAATATTTACAGAAATTATTATAAATAAATATTACCAGAAAAATTCCAGAACGTCCTTGCCTGTGTGAACAATTTTTATTTTTTAAATTTAATTCATTGGTAAAGTTGTTGCGGTAATTTTCTGAATATTTACCGATATCATTGTGTGAAAATGGCTATTGTATAGGGATGGTTTGTTCGGTAGACAATTGGAACAATATATCGCTTAAAGGGGCTAATAATATTGACCTTAAAATGAATTTAAAAATTAAAAACTGCTTGTATTCTAGCCGAAATAAAACAAATAAGACTTTCTGCAGAAGAAAAAATATTATAGGAAACACTGTGAAAACTTTCTCACTCTGTTAAACATAATTTGGGAAATATTCAAAAAAAGAAAAGAAAAATCACAGAATTTTGACTTCAACTGTGTTTCTAGTGCCACCACAATGCAATCTGTATTCAGACGGTACAGAAAAATAAATAAATAAATAAATAAAAAAACGAGAGGCTTTTATATTTTGACACGACAGGCATGCGAACACCATCTCAACCACTGTGGAGGCTTCATCTGTGGAGGAGAGGCCTGGCCCAGCAGGAGATACGCACAGGCGAGATGGCTTGATCTGCCAAGCCGTTTTCCATCCGCTGGCAGGGAACAGCCTCTCAAATGGATCAAACCTACAGGGAGGCGAGCGTCATCTCAACAAAAGCAAACTCTGTCATCCTGCAGCTTCATTTTTACATCACAGGAAATGCTTTAGCCAGTCGAGCGTGAGAATTCGGGGACGTCTCGAAACTTGAAAGGCCCTTAAGAGCTGGAGTCAGAAGCTGCGGTTATCAAAGTAGCGCCACGCACTTGTGCCAGCGCTTACTTATGAATCATAATTCTACATGTCACTCTGGAGGGTGTCCCTGTAATTGAGCCCATCTGCAGTTTGATGGCATTGAAATTTCTGCTATTTCGTGGTACCAGCCCAGCTTCTCTTGCATTTAACTATAGTCTAATAGATATCTAATAGAGGACTCTTTGATAAAACATGATTCAATTTGGGCTGTCAGTGAAAATCTAATAGATGTCTAACAATAGTCCAAAAAGTACACCAGTGTTTCCCCTACCATTATATAAGGGGGGCGCCCCGCCCTCCCAACCGCTGTACCCGCACCCTTGAAGTCACGTTAATTGTATTCTCTATATAGAGCCAGATCACAGCTTTTTTTAATAAACAAGCTACCACTTACCACTTGTACCACTTATTTTAAGTTTAGACTTACGGTTACAATAGGTTTATGCACTTCTACCTGATTGTTATTCAATTATTTCCCTCTGATTTTGGAAATAATTTACAGCAGGGCTATACTTCAGCAATGCACTGCTTTTATTGTGCTCTGAAATATAACATTTGAATATGTTTGTCCAAAAAAAAAATGTCTATTCTACAATGCAGTGATCTTATGTAGTTTCAAAATACAATATATTCTCATTTTAATGTAGAAAAAGCCAACGCCTGTGTATTAGGAGGAAATATACAGCATATGGGCTCTAATATGCAGACGTGTTGTGATATGATATGTATGAAATCACTCATAAAACAAGTCATATCTCTCCGGCCCTTCGTTTGAGATGCTTTTCATGAACCGGCCCCCGTGACAAACTAATTGAATAGCTCTGATTTACAGTCATGGTTGGGTTTAAGGGTATGGATTACATTATCGAACAAAAATGATGATTCGGGATCAAAATAAATACAAGATGGTAATCAAGGATCACATGGTACTTGGCAAAAATGATATGTGGAATTTGGTGTCAAGCCTCCTTTTAAAAAGCCTCCTTTTCGTATGACTGAACTTGTATTTGTATGAATTAGCCACTTAACTGATTAAAAAAAAAATGAAAATAGTTACATTTCCTCATGAGATCAGGTGTAAAAATAAAAATGAATCAAAATGAATGGTGAATAAAGCTTAAAGCGCAAATGGAGTTATTTTTAAATGTACTTTTTTAGTAAAATACATAACATATGGAGAAGTTTAGACAGTATATTGATTATTTATGTTGCTTAAGCAACACTGCACTGCACACAGATGATACACAGATGTGCTTTATAAAGCAGACCAGTACTGAAACAATTAATTTTTATATAAGTTACATGAAAACGACAACTACTTATTCATCATATACACATATACTGGTAAGCGAACAAATGTTTAGTTCAGTACAGAAAAGTCGTTCAATGGGCATTTGTATGTTTCTGAGGGAAAAAGAAATAAAAATTCAACCGGTGCCTTGAACATTCAGAGAGTAGTTCCTATGGGAAATGGAGACAGACCTGGCTGAATCAAACCAAGCTTAGGAGTCATTATTTTTAGCCTTGTTTACCGGGTGGCCTCTTCTCTGCTCTTCTTCTACGGTACAGCAGGAAAAAACAAAACAAGTAAGTGGTTTTGATGAATGAACACACCATTATACAATCTGACGCCACATCAAGATCAAATCGAGTCCCTAGACGTCGCCAAAATATAAGATGAACAACAGAGGAAATAAAACTAAATAAAACAATGAAAGGTTACTGTGAGACACGTATTATGTCTCACGTATTATGCAAGAGGAACTTTTATCAGACTGCTTTATTTTTAGACAAGGTTATCAACAGTATATGATGTGGAATCATCTCACCTTTTTTGTGAGTGTAGTGTGTTTTCTGGCTATGCCTGCTGAATATGCCCCAAAATAATTTGCAGTGTAATCGCTGGTGTTAATTAAACAGAAGTTAATTTAAGGGTCTGTGCTGTTAAGTGTAAATTTGCAGTCCTTAATTTAACGCTTTTCGAGTTTTAGTACAGTTGAAGTCAGAATTATTAGATTCCCTGTATTATAAGCTCCCCTGTATATTTTTCCCCCCAGTTCACGTTTCTAAACATAATAGTTTTAATAACTCATTTCTAATAACGGATTTATTTTATCTTTGCCATGATGACAGTACATAATATTTTACTAGATATTTTTCAAGACACTAGTATTCAGCTTGAAGTGTATTTTTGGTGATGCAATATATTTCGCCCACACGTAAAAAACAATACTAGCAACATTTGATCTGATTGTGCAACATCTCTATCTCTATTGGATGTGTCAGTGTCAGTATGGTTAAACAAACACTATAATATTTACGGTAACACTTTACAATAAGGTTCATTAGTTATTGCATTTACTAACATGAACTACTCATGAACAACACATGTAGAGCATTTATTATTCATAATTGAACATTTACTAATGCATTATTAACATCCAAGTCCATGCTTGTTAACATTAGTTAAGGCACCATGAGTTAACATGAACTAACAATGAACTACTGTATTTTCATTAACTAACGTTAACTAACATGAACAAATACAGTAGTAAATGTATTGTTCATTGTTTGTTCATGTTAGTAAATGCATTAATTAACATTAACTAAGGAACCTTATTGTAAAGTGTGACCGTATTTACTATAAATGAATTTAGTATATTTTCATATGGGTGCCTGACGAATGAAAATGGATCAGGTAGCAGATATCGCAGCCTCTGTTACTTTTTACCTTGCACTTTTTTGTTAACGTTTATTATTATTTATTTGTTTAGGATTTTCACATTCTGATTTCAATGCATAATTATTAAATAGTTAAAATGACTAAAATGACTTGTTTGGCATGCTGTCCCAGGAGAAAGCCCTGAGCTTAAGGGATCCTCGGGCCCAGGGCTTCCACCGCTTATGCAGGACGAGAGGAAATTGAGCTCAGGTCGATCTCAAAACTCCCCTGCTGCTAAGGCTAAGGTGAACTTCCTAAGGGTAAGATATCAGATAAAAGAATTGGGCGTAATTTTATCCTTAATAAAGAGCATATTTCAATTTTGGGAGGAAACCTGGGAACCCAGGGGGGACCTGACGCCATTGGTATTCTTGCTGTGAGGCAACAGTGCTAGTCACTAGGCCACCTTGCTGCCCATTCTGGATAAAGGTGAAAGAACGGGAGGAGGGAGGTTTCTTCCAGATGAAGATAGTGGTAGAAAAGAAATGAGGATATATATATATATTTACTATATATATATATATATATATAGTGGCGCAGTAGGTAGTGCTGTCGCCTCACAGCAAAAAGGTCGCTGGGTCGCTGGTTCGAACCTCGGCTCAGTTGGTGTTTCTGTGTGGAGTTTGCATGTTCTCTCTGCCTTCACGTGGGTTTCCTCTGGGTGCTCCGGTTTTCCCCACAGTCCAAAGTCCTATTATATAGTCATTCTGGCAATATATAATGAGGGGCATAAAATAGTCTTAAAATGACAATAATATCGATCAGCTAGTCGGTCAGTCAGTCAGTCATCAGCGGCCTCTGGTTTATTTATGTGAGAACAGAAGGCATGCATGGCACTCGCATGAGAAATTTGAGATCTCAAAACAAAAACTGCAAAAAAAAGTAGCTCCTGGGATGTATTTCGCCCTCTCCAGAAATGTATACAGGGATACGTATCAATAATGAGCCTGGTTAGATTTAAAAAGTTTGTTAAAAAGTATAAAACCTAATTTGTAGATGATGTCTCAACAGGTACATGATTAAAAACATACAGTATAGTATACAAGACTATGAAGCACACAGAAATGTTTCTATTGTTGATTTGCATTTATAACTAAATGTTCAGTAACCTGTTTTCTGAAGTAATAAGAGCTCAATAAAATCTATCTTACATGTCTGCTTATTGCATGAATTAAATTTGAACAAGAACAACTGGATTTAACAAAAAAAAATCAATGGAACGAAAATGGAATGAAATCAATGAATAACCTGCAGCATAAATAAAATGTTAATAAAATACTCAATTATTAACAGTAGGAACCGTGTGTGAACATACCTGGCAATAAAGCTCTTTCTGATTCTGATTCTAATTTATTTTAATAATCACAAAATTAAGAAAGGTGTTTGAGTAAATGTTAATAAGTTTTATTCTATAACATTTCTTCAGAATATGGGTTTGGGGTAAGGTTAGTCTAAGACAGTTATAATCAGTTTTTACAGTCTAAAAGACATTAAACCTATGTAGAGTCCTCATAATATGTGAGCGTCTGTGTGTCTTTACGTAACAAATAGCTTTTAAATCCTGAAAAATGTTGGCTTCGATTTTATTATTTTGCCAAGCTCTAGTTATATTACAACTCACATCAAATTGTGTTCTACAGGAGCTATATTTAAAATCAGCAATAAGTCAATAAAAGAGTCACTCAATGGCACAAAATTGACCGACTTTACCTCTCTTTCTGCCACCTTTATCATTATCTCTGCGTCAGCTGTCATGAAAACACACAGACCCTCATTCCAGCTCTCAGGGCTGTCACATTCACAAATATGAATATTTCAAAGCTCACTGACATACTGGCTATTAAATCAAATAACAACTTTCACTAACACAGATACACACACACATACACTATATGATTTGAGTTTCAAGAGACCTCTCTCAAAATTCACCTCTGAATCGCTCATAAATAAAGCCACCAATTGGAGATGTGGGAGGACATGTGGAAAATATGTGGGTAAGTCAACTTCTGTCAAAATGAACTGCTGATCAATTTTGTCAAGAGATTTTTTGTAAAAGTCTTCTGAGGTTAATTTTCGAATTCATGAAAGTGTTCATGTTTTCCAAATGTTACTTACTAAAGAAACACACACCTGCTCTGAGCTTGACGTAGAGGAGTGCGGCAAAGGTTGTATTTCAAAACAACCAATAAAGAATTCAGATTAAGCTGCAACATCCCGCTCTCCCTAGTGAAGCTAATACAAAAGTAAGTGAAACTGCAATTCATTGAAATTCCACTAGGTCTGGCTCCATAATAGAGCACATTTCTATTGACCCCACTGTTAAAATGGCCAACTTTACCACAGAAAAACGAACGCTCTTTGATGTGGCTGAACAAAAAATTTTATCATCAGCACTAGTGTCTGGAGGGGGCCGTGAGCTTTTACATACAAGAAATCATTTGATTGGTCAGAAGACTTTAAATAGATAACCAGTGGACACAAACAGCTTCATTTTCTGCTCAGAGGCGCACTACTTTATTCTTCCCAGTTTGCACTATTAATGCATACAATTGCACTCAGTCTGCTTCAGTAAAAAACAAAGAATATACTGCCAGAAAATTACCAGCACATTCTTAGTTTTTTTTACGGAATTTCCTTCTTTTAGTAAATGGAAAATTCTGTAAAACTTCCGTAAAATAAAAACAGAAAAATATACTGGTAATTTTCTGCCAGTACATTCTTTTTTTATTTATTTTAATTTTTTTTATAGAATTTCCTTCTTTAAAAAAAACTGTAAATCCAGTAAATTTACAGTAAATCCTCAGTACAATTTACTTTTTTTCTGTTAAATGACTATACGGAAACTTCAGTAAACTTTAAATAGAAACATACATTTGTAAAAACATTTTACCCATAATATTTTGCTAAAGTAAATTCAAATATCATTGTAAGGCCAATTTAGCTTTTCATACATAGTACAACGAATAAAGCACATTGTACACAAAACTATTTATTTTTTTAACAGTGCATTCAGTAATTTATTACTAAAGAAGAAAACTATAAGCACTGAAATTACAACAGGTAACAAATAAATGTCACAGAAGGAAAAGTTAGTATAACATGAACTTATATTTGTATAATCGTTTCCCTTTGTTATTTTCTGCATTTACTATATACAGTATATTACTCTTTAAACAAATAAACAGGGAAACTGAAACAAACAGGCCTGCAGCTTTTATAAAAATCACATGCACATTCAAAAACAAAATTACATAGAACATACAAATTTCTTGTGAGCGTGTAAACACAATATCAGTACTTCATAAACTTTACTTCAGAAAAATTACCTCATAAGTAAAACATTTCAGAATAAAAAATGGTATAGCTCGACTCAGGGAACAAGACTATTGTCAATTATTATTAAAGAGAAGAGCATAAATCAAAAATTCCAATAGTCTTAGAGAATTGTGGCGATATTGAGAACAGCAAAAAGCAGGATGTGTATGTTTTCTCTGATTCTCACACTGTTCGCACAGAGATTCTTGCTCCCACAATGCAGTGTGTAACCGAAAAATACTGGTAAATTTGCTGTAAAATGAAAATTCAGAAAGTTCCTTCACAATTATACGGTAGTTTTTCCTGTATTTTTAAGGATTTTTTTTTTACAGTGTAGCATATTTATACAAACACCTTAAGAACTTCATTTTGATTTCACAAGGACTTTTAACTATTGAATTTAATGTTTACTGCTAATGTTTAACGTTTAGCAAATCTAGAGGACAGTTTTCAGGAGGGTCTGTTTTACGTACTCAGAATTTAATCCTATACAGTATCTTTGTAATTGTTTTGATTACAATCTAGTTTTGATTTGCATAAATAATTGCACTGGTTTAGCTCAATCTTGGGAGGTAGATAAATAACACACTGTTTATTGCACTAAAACACACAAAAGCAGGGTTTCTCAATTGGTTGACTGCAACCCAAAAGTGTGTTGCCCAACCATTTTTAAGTGTTTTTGTGAGTCGCAAGTGCAGTTTGTTTACAATGGGACATGTGGAAAGCAGCAAAACAAGCATTTAAATGGGCAGCAGGCATTTAAATCTTGCCAATTTTATAGACGCAGTGCTTCATGGCAGACGCTGTTGATATAAAATTATTTTCTCTTTGTAAGCAGCAGCAGCCACTTTAGCTTCAACAAAGACTAAACAGATTATTAATAATCAATCAAAGAACATTTCCCTGAGCTCCTACCAGAGCGCTGAAAACATGATGGAGAAGTTTTGCATGTACCATCAAAATCTGATACAACGATAGAGTGTGAGTGTACCATAGGATGGTAAAAATACAAGCATTTACTGTGTGTAGAATACTGTGTCTGATATGAACATCATGCTAGTTATGGTCCTTTTGAATAACAAAAGTAGCAATAATTTTTAGTTTGTTCAAAAATGAAATAGTTGTTATGCTGTTCTCTTCAAAAATGATTATTTTCCAGCATATAGCCTAACAAATCTAATTGGATCAACATTTTAACAAACTTTTCAAATCAAACCCCCCAAGAAAAATCAAGCATTGTATGTTTTTCACCAAATCCATCAGAGGCAGCTGTGTATGCCTTTTGATGATCACAAATTCGTCTTGCACGTCCTCTTCTCGTGTAAATCAAACATGGAGCAATATACACTTCAGCTGAAAAGGCCAGCAGGCTGTCTACTGAATGACTGAACGACTGACCCACCCACACCTATCCCTAAACCCAACCGATAGTGTTTTTAAAAGCAATTTAGAAAAAGTAAAGCACTCGCGGTTGCATGATTTCATCACGTTTTCAATCTGTTGTTTATTCATTTATTTATTTATTTTTTGCTTTTGTTTTACCTGCTTTCTGGAACCGTTCATCGCCAGACTCAAACCTCATCGTTGCGATTAAGGGTGCTTTCACACTTTGTTTAATTGTCTAGAACGAACCCAAGTTTGATTGTCCCCCTTCTTGGCCAGTTTGTGTCCACATCATCTTTGTTCTTTCTGAACTCCAGTGCGCTTGCGTCATCAAGCTGCTGTTTTGTGTACAGCGCCAAAATGGAGACATCCGCATATTATGGTCATTCTGCTTTTACTGAACAATTTTGGTAACAAAATCAAAATACAGAAAGCCACTTGCATCTATCTGCCACAAAAAAAAAAAAAAAAAAACTAAAAACGTTCAGAGCATCACTCAATGTTTGCAGAAGTCGTTTTTGGTGAAGACAAGCAGACATTTTCTCTGTTTGCACTGGCTCAGTCCCGCTTGTCACCAAGGTAGGTCATGTACAGACATACACACACGAATGAAGGTTATGAAAACTAAAGTTCTACTACAGTTGGGGGTTCACTTCCGTTATTTGGTATGATTGTATTCATATCAGAAGTGCACCGTAGCAGAGTTCACACGAACCGTACCCCAGATCACCTCTTTCAGGCGGACTCAAGTACAGTCACGGGTGCATATTCGAGTTCAGAAGACACGTTCACACTAGCTAAACAAACCGTACTTTGACGTCAAATGAACCCTGGTGCGGATCAAAAGTGCTCATTTCATGAACCAAGTCTTCCCACGTACACGGCGAGCCACTGGGCAAACAGGTGAAACCAAAAAAACATCCGTATGAAAGTAAGCAGTCAGCTGGTTGCGCTAAAATTAACAGAAGCCATCGGCAGAGTCAATCTGGTTCTGACCACCCTGTAGCGTTGGTTTTAAAGAAGAAATGCCAGTCGTACCTCTGGCTACATAATTTGTGCTCTCCAGAAATGTACACACGTGTTACAGTACATATCCACAAAATGGGTCATGGCTTAATACCCATGGGATAAGGTGGGTCCCATGCCCAAACCAGTTGACAAGCACTGCACTAAAGTGTCACTTTATTGAAAGCCTCTCTAACCACAGGGGTCAAAGTAAAATGTAGGCAAAAATAATCAGTCCTTTGAGAAAACAGTCTAGCCCTTGAGAACAACAGTCATGCTTTCCTGGTCTAATCAGATCACCTGATCCTCCCACTTGGTATCTTCCTGGCCTTGCAATCTCCCACTCGTTCTTTGACAAATTCATCCCTCCATCCGCTTCTTTCTTTCCTCTATTTGCACGATTCTGTCACAAAGTTACATCAGCCTCTACCCAAAGGGCCAGAAACAGGCAGAAGAGAAAAAACAGAGGGCGCAACATAAAATAGGAGGGACTTGGGCATAGGACACACCTCCAAAATCACACATTCCACCTGTTCATTAGTTGACTGTAGAGCATGTGTTAATGAGTTCATCTTGATGGAGTCTTTATCCAGCTCTTTCTGTCTGTCCGACACGACAGCCCAAAGCAATTTCCATCAGCTCCTTCCACAGTGCAGCACCCAACAAAATGCTTTTTAGCTGGCCGATAATTGCCAATGTCGTCAAAACGGAGTTCTACAGAAACAGCATAATTCATTCCAAGGACGTGGCTTCTGTTTTAACACTGGTAGGGACATTTTAAAAATCCACTAAACCAATGCGCAATGCTTGCACTTACATGGCAAAATTGCCTGTTTCTGCAGATCAGTTTTTCTTTACAGCAGCTCAGCATTTGTCCTCTGCTTTTAACGCACTGAATGAAAACTACAAGAAAACAATGAAGAAATGTTCAATCGATCTGGAGGGTTTTGTTTTAGGATAGTGACCATCTAAATGTATATCAAGCTTTTATTCACTGTATACATTGCACACTATGAATAACAGACCCTGTAAAATACATAAAATAAAAGTCTTACCTGCTAATTCCTTGTTCTTATTTAATTTTTTTTACAAAATTATTACATTATAAATATATATATATATATATATATATATATATATATATATATATATATATATATATATATATACATATACACACACACACACACACACACACACACACATATATATATATACATATACATATATTTATATATACATATATTTATATATTACTATTATATATATATATATATATATATATATATATATATATATATATATATATATATATATATATATATATATATATATATATATAATAGTAATAATTTAGTCACTTATTTATCAAGGGTCAGAATGAAACACCAACTTTTCCAGTATATGTTTAGGGCAGTGGGTGCCCTTTCAGCCATTCCACCGCAATCCAGTACTGGGAAACACCCATACTCATACTCATTCACACACACAGACACTAAGGCCGATTTAGTTTATTCAATTTACCTATAGTGCATGTCTTTGGAATGTAAAACCCTATATTAATATTTTACTCCAGTATTTATTTGCTTAATTTTCCTAATAACTTTTTATAACGTTTTTTCACATTAAATACTATAGGAAGTTATAGTAAGCAATTTATCATTTTTGAACCATAAAAACTAGTAATTTGTGGTAGTTTTAGTTGCAACAAATATAGTAATACAAACAAGTCAACTGTTAATAATAAAAAAAAAAATTTAAATGCTCCTTGAGGAGTTAGTCGCAGTTAAACAAGAAAAAAAATAGAAGAATATTGATTCATCTTTAACCCTATATGGTTCGCCCCTGCCTAGATTGGGTCTGCTGGAAATATCTCAAACACAGGGAGAACTTGCAAACTTCACACAGAAACTTCAACTGACCCAACCGCGATTGGAACCAGCGACCTTCGTGCTGTGAAGCGATCATGCTACCCACTGCGCCACCAAGACGCCCTATTATTCATTTATTCATTTTCTTTTCAGCTTAGTCCCTTTATTAATCAGTTGTCACCACAGCGAAACGAACTTATCCAGCATATGTTTTACGCAGCAGATGCCCTTCCAGCTGCAACCCAGCACTGGTAAAATGTCCTATTATCATCATTATTATTATTATTAAATTATTAAACAGTAATATGTAAGATAATCAGAGCCAAAAGCTCAAGTCAAAAGGTTACCTCTAGACTACATGTACATAAACTATTAATTGTGCATAATCTAATTAGGTTATCTATTATATACATTATACACTAAGAATAACAGTCCCATTAAAAACAGAAAATAGTCCTTCCTGCTGTTCTTCATTAAATTAGATTTTTCCTATATTAATAAATATATTATTAATACTAAATGATGAAACAGTAATATCTGAGATAATTAGAGCCAAAAAGCTCATGTACTCAGGTCAAAAAGTTACCTCTAGACTACATGTATATAAATAATTAATTGTGCATAATCTAATTAAGTTATATACATTATCCACCAAGAATAACAGTCCCATTAAAAACAGAAAATAGTCCTTCCTGCTGTTCTTCATTAAAGTAGTTTTTCCTGCACAGGGTATATACAGAACTTCTTGAGTTGAATTTAATACCTTTTACTACCTTTTTTAATACCTTCAAAAACAATTTACTACCAGCACGACTTGCAAGAGCTGCAACTGTAGTGGCATGAATGTAATGTATTTTCAAATGGAATAACATATTGCAGATAGCATATACATTTAGGTAAAGCAGAGAAATTAATCAAGGTGTCACAGTGCGCCTTTGTCCATAGTTTTTAATCAATGTCATATATGTCAATAGTCGCTCTTCTAAGAACGGCGCAGCATGATTGCAAACCTTTCTCGGCCCGGACTTCTTGGCAGTTAGACAACCGTGCTGAACTGTGCCGATAAATTCTGTGTGTCTGGGCTCGAAATGAACTTTTTTATTTGGTAGCACCAGTGCTCCCAACTTCAAATATTTAGGAGCACCAGAAAAGATGAAGGAGCACCCACCAAAAATGAATGAGCACCACTGCAAATTGTATATTAAGGGGTTTATTGCATTTGAAAACAACATCAATTAGGACTAACAAAAAAAACAGAAATAACTATCTGACTAATTCTGAGATGACTTATTAATGTTTGTGCAATAACTCCAAAACAAAGTCTAATAATTATAAAATATTTTTGATAAAGATGACGACAATAATAATAACAATGAATTACATTTCTCATTAGCTGCCTTGAATGTGCTTGAGAGTGAGTTATCTGCTATAAAAAGTCCGACTGTTAAAAATAAATTTATGGTTTGCATCAAACAAAAATGAAGCATTGCAGTAAGAAATGTTTATTTTGCACTATTGTTTTTATATGCATGTCAATTTAATATATAATATGTCTGCTACAAAACAAACAAACGACTTTAATAAATCATTCAATTCTAGGCTGAAAGCTGCAAAGCAGTCATCAGTAACTAAATAGAACAATAATATAAACCTCAAGAAAGAATGGACAAAAGGAAGAAGAGTCTCACTTCTATCACTCATTAAAGGTTTGGGTTTCGGTTTGAGTCATTTTAAATGCTCAGTCTCGTTATGCGGTCATTTACAGTTTTCTGTGTTTGTGGGGAAAAAGCTGGCGATTTTCGCGTTGACCACCGGCGCCATAACGCTCTTTGTTATGAGCCGCAGATTCAGTTTAAACTTAGTAAAAGCTTTTTTGGCGATGATGTGTGCAGTGTTAGATTTTACATTTATAGCAGATATTTGCGCTGAACACGTACTGAATGCAACGTATCGAGATTCGGGCACCTTCTCCGAAAAAATCAGATTCATCTCAGCTGGCAGATCAACATTCAACACGTAATCGATGTCATCAGTATTTTTCACTCTTCCCCCGTTTGCATTTCCCACATTCTCCACACAAGCTTCCTGTTATCTGGCAGCGGAAAGCCTTCAGTGATTGACAGCTGATGTGAACTAATATAGCGGCAATATAATCGTCTTCTTGCAGATGTGGCTATAAGCCTCGCGGCTGTTGCCAACTACAGACATAGGCCAATCTTTAAATCTTGCGTCCTTCAGCCTGAGGTCCAAAAACTTGCATTTCCCCATGTTTTAATTTAATTACTGAATCAAAGGCGAGCTCGCCTATATGGTTGGCAGCAAGCCAGCCGGGTACCCGCCGGTTTGTTTCAACGCGCGCGCGAACTCCACTTCACATGATAGCGTTCAGGTCCTACTCTCAACATATAAATAAATCCACCCAAAATTTAGAATAAACGCCTCCACTTAACACAAATTGAAAATTTATCTAAAAAAAAAAACTGGGCTCGAAAATTTAATACCTCGTCAGATGACTTTTATTACTTTTTAATACTTCTTTTTAATGGCCTTCATTTTGACTAGTTTTATTTACTACCTTTTACAACTCCGCGAACACCCTGCTACATTAACAAATATATTATTATTACTTAATTATTAAACACTAATATCTGAAATAATTAGAGCCAAAGAGTTCATGTCCTCAGGTCAAAAAGTTACCTCTAGACTACATGCACATAAATAATTAATTGTGCATAATCTAATTAAGTTATCTATTATATACAGTATACACTAAGAATAACTATCCTAGTAAAACGCAGAAAATAGTCCTTCCTGCTAATTTCTTGTTCTTCATTAAATAGTTTTTTACTAAATTAATAAATACATATTATTACTACATGATTAAACAGTAATATTGGAGATAATTGGAGCCAAAAAGCTCATGTACTGAGGTCAAAAAGTTACCTCTAGACTATGTGGACATAAATAATTAATTGTGCATAATCTAATTAATATTCATGAGCTAAAGACACGTCATGTAATGATGTCACGGTATGCCTGTGAAACTGCAAGAAGCAAATAGACACTTGTGCCTACTTTTATACGCACGCTGTAAAAAATGCAGGGTTCCACACAATTCCTTTATGTTATTCTAACAAGTTGAACCAAATTGTACAAATTTAAGTTGATTGAAAAATGAAATGTCAAGAATTGTGTTCTTTCACTTAGTTTTAAATAAGTAGTTCGAGCAAACATGTATTTTTGAGTGCAATATACAGGCCAACCTGTACTAGTTATAAAAATATATATTTATAGATATCTAAATATTAAATCAGTCACTGAAACCCTTTAGACGACCACTTCATTCTACAAAACCTTTAACTACGTTTGACCTTCAGAAACAATAACAAAACCTCCTTTTACAAAAGATGCATGTTAGATCAGTATTTCTGAAAGCCTCTGCAGTCGTCTTTGGCAAACAAACTTGCTTAATTATTAAATATCTCATAAGAAGCATCTTCAACAGCACACAGCAGGTTCTTGACAGCTCATCATCCTTGACCAACCCTCTTATACTTCATCTGGAAACTCTTCCAGTTTCTTCCCTCACCCAAGGCCAAAGAAATCACTATTAATATCAGTCTCCCAGAAGGCATCTGTCCCTAAGCTAATGGCCTGCAGACAAGGAATTTATTGCCATAACAATATAACACATAAGACAACAACAAACATTTTCCCCAACATCAGCGTGTGAGGGTGACTGCAAATGTGATATTGATTTTATACAACAACAGAAAAATTATTTGAGTGAGCTGCGTTTTAGACAGATGTTACACAACAAGCAATATTTTTTGCTTTCTCACTTTAAATGGTGACTCCTGGGCTTCTATGTATAGATGAGCAGCATAAAATAAACATGAAAGTCATCTGAAGACATTTTACAGCAGCTGTTAACGTCTAAATACAAACATATTTTAAAGCTGCAAGCGACAATAGGGGGGTTCAAGCATTTAAGGACATTTAATGCTTATTAAGTCTTTGACAAGGCATAATTCATGACTGACATTAAAACACATCCACAATACTGTTTGACACTCTTTGCACTTACCCAGTCAGTGCAGACCACAGACACCAGCATTATGAAATGAGGAGGTTTTTCTTCCTTTCAGCCTGCGGTATGAACTTCCATTAAAACATAACTCTTCCAGCAGTTCATAGTTGCATCTCGTTTGCCATGGAGGGTTTGCATGAAATGTTCGTGAATGAAAGTGAAAGTGCCAAACTGCAGTTTAAGTCCACAAATTAAAAATTAAACACCCGAACTTTCATTAAACTCCAGAGGAAATGAAGATTTGCACGGTGTCGCAATGACCTTAATCAAATGATACGCTATAACATGTAAAACTTGAAAGTAACACTCAAAAAGCAACTCATGTAAACACTTTAGTCTTATTATTCTCTTATCTAGATTAAAGCAAATAATTTGATTACTTATGTCCATGTAAAAGTAGTCAATGAGTTCACTTTACTCAAATGGCCTCCACAGTCACCAAATATCATTCCAATAGAGCACCTTTGGGATGTGCTAGAAATTCAACGAGAGATTTGCATCATAGATGTGCAACCGACAAATCTGCAGCAATGCTATCTTGTCAATGTGGACCAAAATCTCTGAGGAATATTTTCAGTACCTTGTTGAATCTATGCCACGAAGGATTAAGGCAGCTCTGAAGGCAAAAGGGGGTCCAACCCAGTAGTAAGAAGGTGTACCTAATAAAGTGGCCAGTGAGTGTACACCTCAGCAAATTAAAGTAAAGCCAACAGTATATATATGGTTCATAGTTTCCCTAAGTTACTGCATGTTACAACATAAATACCTACCCAACTATAACACTACAATACTTTTAAATGTAACGTTCTGCAATCGCATACACAATCGTGCTACAGCATCTGTTTGGGTTTGAGCGTCTGCAGGTGCCGGCGAGATTCTTAATGTGTCTGCTATAGTCGCGTCTCCTCGCTGCTTGCTCTCATTCTCTCTCTTTCATTATTTATTTCTCCTCCCAGCTTCACTTGGCAGTTATTTTGTCAGGCTGTGTGGGAGACAAAATAATTGCCTCTATATTTTCCGAATTGATTTTCTTGTGCAAGTTTAATACAGTTCTCACTGCAGAGTCTGCTGACAGCCATTGTGCGCTAGCCCCCGTTTTATACCATTTACATACTCGCAGGTATTTACAAAAGGCTTACATAAGTCTAAGTTTCATTACCGCTGCCTGATTGGAAGAGAGCTTTATTAATATCAGAGGGCAAAAGAGAGCAGTCCGCTCGCGTTTGTTTATTGTCACTTAGCGAATAATTGCGAATGTTGTGAATGAGCCAGTCACTACGTTATATTTGTTTACAGATACAGATGTTATAGTACAGCTCCTAATACAGAAGCTTAAATGAACACCACAAATAAGGTTTGGCAGACGCTATTTGCACTCAGGTGTAAACAGTAATCCATACCTGCTCCGCACATTTATTGCATAAACTAGCTTGTTTTGGATGTTATGGGGTGAATTATAAGTGGCAGTTTTAGAATTGCTGCAGGAAAAGGAAAAGTATTCGAAGACCATTAGCGAGATGTACTTACAATGGTTACTTTAAGAAAGCAATTGTGAAAATTTAACCAATGAGACATCAAAAAGCAGAAACTTCTGGTTCCAGTTGACTTTTGTTCTGATCGACAAAATGAACAATTTAAATCTAAATTAATAAATATTCACCACCATTTAATGAATTGTGGGTCCCAAATGGCTTTCCTGCTTCACAAAGCGTTTCAATTGCTCACACTTGATAATAAAGTGTGTTTGGCATCCTTATCCCGGGAGAAAGCCATGAGCTCTGAAGATACTCGAGCCCGGGGCTCCCTCCTGTTTGAAGGGCAAGAGGGGAGTTTGAACTCAGGTAGATTTCTCACCGGTTTATTTAGGATCTAAGATAGATTGTAGGGATTGCTATGGAGAGATAAACTGCTGACTGAAAGCATATGTACGATCCTGACTTAGAGCTCATCTATATTGACAATTTGGTTTAGTCAATTCACTTATGTTGCATGTCTTTAGACTGTGGAGGAAACCAGGGGAAACCCACGCAAGCACAGAAAGAATATGTAAATTCCACACAGTAGTGTTGACTGGCTTAGTATTGTCCGACTATCTGTACTATCTAGGAAAAGAAAGGAGGAGTGGGGTGGACGGGGGGGGGGAGTGGGGTGGCCGGGGGGGGGGTGGGGTGGGGGGTTGGGGTTTAGGGGGAGGGGGATTCTTCAAGATGAAGCATACTAAGGTAAAAAACTTATTTATAGTGTGTTCGGATTCATCTGTCATGTAATGTAATGTGTATTTATATAGCGCATTGATTGTCCAAAGCGCTTCAAAATCATGCGGGGGGGTCTCTCCACACCACCACCAGTGTGCAGCATCCACCTGTATGATGCAACAGCAGCCACAGGACAACGGGACCAGTGCGCTCACCACACACCAGCTATTGGGCCAATTTGGTGGATGGAGATGATTGGATCGGCTGATTGGTAAATCATGTGTTGGTTAATGTGGGACAAGCTGTGGTCAATCATAACCACATAATACTCTCGAAATTATTTTTTAAATAAACTTCACTTATACATGAATGCATTTTATAAAAACAAAACAAAAAATCAGGTTTTTAATCATCTAAATGCTTTAATTTTTACTTATTCTTTCTATTTTGAATTTGGTTTAGTCTTATTCTTGTTGCTTGTGGTTTTTAGTTATTGTTGATAATAACATGAAAGTTTTTTCTTGTTTCATGTCACCTTTTTTGAGTGTTCACACAGAAAGGATAATTGTGATATTTTCATAAAAAATACACATTGAAACCTTTTTCAAATGTATGCATTTTCATGCGTCTGTGGTGTAAATCACATAAAAAGTTTCTGGCTGAAAACGTTGGCATGTACACGGCCCCTAAAGCCGGATTTCCACTTTGAAATGTTCTGTTTTATCAGTCTGCTGAATGTTGATTAAACCAAAGAATCTGAGAGAAACCTCAGCTTCACACCGATGGCGGCCGAATATAGGCCCTGGCCCTGGAGAACCAGAAACCAGGACAGCCAGAGAGAAAAAAAAAGCTGGCTGAGAGAAGAGGGAAAACCAGAAAAAAAAAAGAGACAAATGAAAAAGAACGGCGGCCTTTTTATCCACTCGCCTGCCCACTCGCGTCGCTGCTCTTCCCACTTCATCCCTCCATCTCAAAGGGGTGGCGCTCGCCGGGACCCGAGAGAATGAAGGAAGAAAAAAAAGAAGGAGATTGAATGGAAAAAAAGGCTGGAAATTTGTCTGTCGAACATCACACCTGGGTTGAGTTCCAGCTCTGGCTTGTCAGGGAAGGCAAAGGCCACTTATGGAAGAGAGAGAGAACAAGATTGGGGAATGCATTAGAGAGACCTGACACTCTCTCTCTCTGCGATCATTGAAGAGCCAAAATCTCCAAATACAGTAGTCCTTGCACCAGCCTGTAGCACAGTGATGTATAAACTACACCAGTGTTTCTCAACCACATTCCTGGAGGACCAACAGCTCTGCACTTAACAGTGTGCAACTATTAAGCGATTTCACTACTAACCACGTTTCAATTCATCACAGTTATTTAATCGTAAAAGCTTCTCAACATCGTGTTTCTGGATGAAACAAAACTGCTACAACTTAACAAAGTTATGCCAACTGTGTACTAGTTTTAAGTTCCAAGCTTGTACACAACACGCATACACATTGGATTAAAGGCTGATTTTAACCAGGGCTGAGGCTTTTAACAAAGTGCCGTTCACATATCCTGTCTTGAGCATGCGTAAGTTTGTATTTCCAATGGAGGTGCAGGGCTCCCATATTGGCAGAGAGGAAAAAAGGAAAACACCAAACAATTTTGTAATTTAGTTGATCCAAATTGCCTTTCAGACAAAGGTCCAACAGCCTTTGACTACATTTGTTTTCTTTAAAAGGGAAATACTTAGCTAATATGAAGCTTAGATTTACATAAGACAAATACTATTTTTAATTTTTAATAATTGTTCTGTCATTTATTTTAAGTAAAAAATTATGACTTATGTTTAAATGCCAAAACAAAGTTCACTTATTTTTAAGTCAAAAGTGAAATGGACTATTGTTTGTTTTTATTATATTTTGTGCTGTACTAATTGGTTACTAAACTTATTAAACTGGTTCCATGAAGTTTCATGATTTTGCTTAACTGGTAAAAAAGAAAAAAAAAAAGTAAAAAAACTGACTGAAATTCAACAGAATATGTTTAACAATCACCTATATGATGTTATATACATTATATACAATATCAACACACTATTATTGTACAAATCTTTCCGTCTGCTTGTTGTTGTATTTACGTTATTTTACCAGTTCTTTGTGACCATGTGTTTAAAGTCAAGTTTATTTCTAACCTAATTTCGAGAGGAGCATGTGCTTATGACTGATCATAGCTGGTCCCGCATTAGCTAAGGCATGATTCAGCAATCAGATGATTCCTAACTCACAATAAATAACCAGAGTTTCTTAAATTAGTTATCTTCGTCTTAAAGAATCACCCCTTTCACGCCCACTCCTTCACCCTTACCTTTATAGCATGGCACGTAGGCCCAGCGGTTAGCACTGTTGCCTTACAGCAAGAACTGGTAAGTCACTGGTTCAAATCCTTATTAGGCCAGTTGTCGTTTCTGTGTGTAATTTACATGTTCTCCACGTGCTGCAGTGGGTTTCCCCCGGGTTCTCCGGTTACCTCCCACAGTCCAAAAACAAAGTTGTGGGGATATTGGATTTTGTTTGGAAGTGAAAATCAGGTTGACGTGAGAACCCAACATAAGGCTGACGTAAACCTGATTTTCATTTCCAAACAAAATCCAATAAATCCCCACAACATTGTTTGCTTATGTCCAACCTAAAATCAACCAAATATCAACATCTAATGATGTTACAGCTTGACGTTGTGTGGACATTGCCCCTATGACATCTATCAGACGTTGGATTTTGGTTGCCATTCCTGACGAATAAATGTCAGTATTTGACGTTAATATGACGATGTTTTTGGTCACTTTTCAACACATCCTAAAATCAACCAAATAGCAAAATCTAATGATGTTACACCTTGACGTCGTGTGGATGTCACCACTATGACATCTATCAGACATTGGATTTTGGTCAATTTACAAAACAACCTAAAATCAACCAAATATCAACGTAATTTGATGTCGTCACTGGACGTCAAAATAACATTATCCTTAGACGCTGGCTAGACATTGAATTTTGGTCACCTGACGTCATGACCTAAATCTAACCTAACGTCTTAAGATGTTGTGTGCCTGCTGGGATGTGAATTGATCTAAATTAGCACTATAGTCTAGCTCTTAATGTTACTTCGTTATCCAATAGTCACAATAGTTAAAATATGACTGATAAAACAATGACTTGGAAAATAAGTCAAGAAAAATAAGAAATACACACAAACATCTAAAAATAAAACTATGGATTTTTTTAGTAATGTACAAGATGACAAATATATGCACTTTTTTATATATGACATTACTTGTTAGAAAGCTCTAAAACAGGTAGTCTACCACAGAATAATGTGCATTGCCAGCTGGTGTGATAATGAGGAGAGAAAGTGAGGAGTGGTTAACAGGCACGCCAGATGCAAGGTGCACATACTGTCAAAGACAAATCATCTCTAAACCAGTTATTCGCATGATCCAATTTCTCAAAACTACTTTTCTAAACAACAGGAGAACCACAGTATTGTGATCACATCAAATGCCAATATCGTGTTTTTGATGTGCAATATGGTACTGAATGATTCATGATGTTAGCTGATATTTACACACACATACACACACAAACATGATAATCCCATGATTCATTACGTGTTAACCTTATTTTTTTAAGATGTTTTGATTTTGTTCTACCTGTAGAATCATTGTTAGTGGCATATTCAGATATTGAACACAATAAACACCTTCTTCTTTGCTGCTAAATTATTTATTTTCAACTAAATATCCACCTTTTCCACTGTGATTTTAATTCTATATGTCTCTCGTTAATGTATTTGTAAATAAGAAAGCATTGATCTTTGATATGTGTGATGTTGGAAGGATTTGAAATAAACTGTGAACCAATTCCAACTATTTATCAGTTCATTAAATCAAATAGGTTAGAATGGTGATTTTTCATTGTCTACCGGCTTAGTCCCTTTATTCATCAAAGGCCGTCACAGCAGAATGAACCCCAACTTATCCAGGATAAGTTTTACACAGCAGATGCCCTTCCAGCTGCAATATATATATATATATATATACATACATATATATATATATATACATACATATATATATATATATATATATATATATATATATATATATATATATATATATATATACATATATATATATATATGTATATATATATATATATATATATATATATACATACATATATATATATATATATATATATATATATATATATATATATATATATATATATATATATATATACATATACAGCTAACGTCATGAATATATATATAATTAGTACTTATAAAGTACATATTCCACATAATTGTACTCTACAATTTATCTTATTTCATTCTACATCCCTAAACCTACCTAAAACCTAAACTCAACTATACTACCATAATAACTATTAATAAGCTATCATTATTCATACTATTAAAAATGATATTATTTATACTATTATTAAGGGGCTGCATGATGGTGCAGTGTGTAGGAAATTAGCATCACAGCAAAAAGGTCACTGGTTTGAGTCTTGGCTGGATCAGTTGGCATTTCTGTGTGGAGTTTGCATTTTCACCCCGTGTTCGTGTGCATTTCCCCCATAATCCAAAGACATGCTGTCCAGGTGAATTGGGTAAGCTAAATTGTTTATAGTGTATGTGTGTGAATAAGAGTGTATGGGTGTTTCCCAGTGGTGGGTTGCAGCTGGAACGGCATCCGCTGCGTAAAACACATGCTGGATAAGTTGGCGGTTCATCCCTCTGTGGCGATCCTAGATTAATAAAGGGACTAAGCCGAAAAGAAAATGAATGAATATTATTAATAAGATAATAAACTATTAATAAGCAGCAAATGTGAAGTTTACGGAGGCAAAGTAATAGTGGTTTATTAATAGTGAGAAGTGTGCCTTAAAATAAAGTCCAAAATGGATAAGTATACTTCACAGAAGTCTTCGTATGATTTGTATCTGGCATGATCTGCCTAAATGGGCACTTAGAGGATTTTAGTAAGGAAAATCTTTCTAGGACTAAATTAACTTTTAAACAGGGATATGACCTACAGCCTATCTTCATAATCACTGGCATGCTCAGTGATCATTCATTCATTTTCTTTTAGGCTTAATTCCTTTATTAATGCGGGGTCGCCACAGCGGAATGAACCGCCAACTTATCCAGCATATGTTTTACGCATCGGATGCCCTTCCAGCTGCAACCCATCTCTGGGAAACATCCATACAGACTCATACACTACGGAGAAGTATGTTTATGTTTAACTAACAAATATCAGTACAATATAAGTTTATTAGTTCAATTATGGTAAAAGGATGTAATCCAGATGAATGGAAATTTTAAATGCGATTAAAATATATAAACTTTATTAGGCCTAAATATTGTTCTAGAGTGTGAAGTAATGATGCTAAAAATCAGCTTTTCATCACTGCCTAGATGAAATTTTTTAATATATTTAAATAGAAAACAGTTATATGCTGCCAAGAAAAACATTTTGAAGTCATGGATCAATGATAAACCCCCTTCCATGAAAGATGGCATTCAATCACTCAAGAGACAGTTCCGCTGGAATATTTAACATGTCTTAGCCACTCCACAACTGATGCATTTATACGCACTTGGTCACCATATTTGGACAATATAAACCTTGGCGTATGTGACATTTTGAAACTCGGAATGACATAACGTCCTCATCGATATTCATTCATGTGTGTTCTGTTTTCATCAAACTTCTCACTGGTCCAGCCATATTGTATACCATGTGCAGGGCTAGACGCAATCTGCAAAGGTTTTTTGCTATTTCTGTGGAGAATTTGGGTAGAAATCTGCAGATTTCTGCGGAATTATTTTGGGAGTATCCAGCGGAGTATCATAACTAAAACCTTAATATATGAAATAAAAAGTAATACATTTTTAACTTTTATTTAATGTTTAAAATGTAAATCCAATTAGATTCACTTCATTTGGTAAACAAAGCAAGTCTTTCATATAATATCTCTACTAAAAGACAAAACATACTACTTTACAAACTGTGTTGTACATAAATCAGATGAACATTTTCATATTAGTCAATAATATTGCTGTAATTAATAAAAAAAACTGAATAAATTTAGATTTACACATTTAATCAAGCAAATAAACAGAATTAAAATAATTAGGTTAAAAACTTGCAGAAATCTGTGGAATTCTGCGGAAAATCTGCAGAATTCTGTGGTGTAGATTCCGTGTGGGCCTAGCCATGTGTATATTTCTGTATATGCAGTTTTGTTTTGTGTCAGGCATTTCATGTTGTGTTTGTAGTTTTGTTTTTTGTATGTCCAAAAAGAAAAAAAAAGAAAAACAAGTTCGAAAAAAAATTTAATTAAAAAAAAGGGGGGGGGATAATAGTTATAATAAATGGTAATAATTTTCTAAATATTGATCAAATAACTGAAGCCATCCTGAGGCTCCACAGACGTCTTTCAAAAACATTCACAAATCTTTTAAAACTTCAGATATACAAGCGTGGTCTATGCATACATTGGAAAGTCGTCATGTAGAAAGTTCTGTGTAATGAGTTTCATGTAAGTTCACGAGAACATGTTCAGTTGAGAGCATGAATCAATAGCAACATCTGTCTGGTGTCAAAATGCACAGTAATTGTGAAATTGTGGGATTACTTTCACTCCAAGATCCGCATGTGTTCTTTGACGTTTAATTATGTGCATGCCAGTGTTTCCTGTACAGCAGCATGACAAAATAAATTATGTTTTATCCCAGTTGTGAGTTTGCAGTCTGAATTGAATGTGATGGCATAAAAAAGCATTGCATTTGCTTCGCTGGCTGCATGAAAATAAACAAAACTAGTGTACAGTAGTCCAACTCATGATTCATAATTCATTTAATGATTCCAAGTAATATACATTTACTGTGATAGTTGTACTGTGAAACTAGTCAGCATAACTGTATTATTATTATTACTTATATTAATTGCAATAATAAAAACAGCCCATATAAGACATGGCTGCATGGGTGGTTCCTACTTAAAATGAATTCTGTAGGAAACCCATGGTGTGTGTGCACGCTTTATTTGATTGGCAGGTCTTTTCCACTTGGCTGACACACATTGAGAAAGCGGAAATACCAGCAGGAGAGAAGGAACATCAGGGTTGGCGTCTCAAACACACAGAAAAAAAAAAAGATTGAGGGAGAGGAAGAGGAGGCGTTCGTAGCCGTCTATGATTTGTCCGCAGCTTTTCAGGGGAAGTAAACACGGTTCAGGCTGTCAAACAGACAGGAGGCCATAGAGAAGGAAAAAAGAGAGCATGTCTGGTTTCGGAAATGTGGGCAGCTCTTCCTTCTGATAAGTAGAGCAGATCTCATCCAATCTTTGCGTTTCTCTTTCTCTCACGTTAACATTTCCCCCCCCCTCTGAACTCCTAGTGATGGTTTCGTAGCTCTGAGAAATTAGTCACCTCCACAGATGCAGAGGCGCTGCGGATAAGCCATTGTCTTCTCTCTGCTTACATAATAATTCTTGACACTGTCTCAAAAAATGTTGCTTGGGAATCCAACCCACCGTAATGCCTTGTGGAAAAGGGAGAATTGGAAGTAAAACCTGGGGAAATTTGTCTAGATGCAACCCCAGAGAACATAATGACTGAAAGGTTTTTACCACAATGTGACAGCAGGGTTTCCGTACTAATGTGAAGTGAATCTTTTTAAAGTTTGCAAAAAAAAAACCTAAACAAAAATCCTAAATCTGAATTGGGTGCACTTCCATCAAGTTATTAGAGTGGCTGACTGTAGTATTGGTAACCTAGCAACCAACAGTAAACGAGGCAAGCATAATGGAGACAGCTGATTGGTCATGTGGGTTTAATTGAAAGTAACACCTGGGGGAATTTGTCTAGATGCAACCCCAAAGAACATATAGAGAGAAGGATTTTACCAAAACATGACAGTAGCTGGGTTTCATTTATTCATTCATTTTCCTTCGGCTTAGTCCCTTTATTTATCAGGTGTCGCCACATCGGAATGAACTGCCAATTATTCTGGCACATGTTTTATGCAGTGGATGCCTTTCCAGCCACAACCCAGTACTGGGAAACTGGAACCCCAAGAGGAAACCCAAGCCAACACAGGGAGAACATGCAAACTCCACACAGAAATGCCAACTGGCCCAGTCAGGACTCGAACCAGTGACCTTATTGCTTTGAGGTGAGAATGCTAACCACTAAGCCACTAAGCCACCCCAAATCTTTTCAAATTTTGCAAAAAAAGTTAAAAATAAATCCCAAATCTGTATTGGGTGCACTTCCATCAAGTTGACTGAGAAGAATGACTGACTGTAGAATTGGTAACCTAGCAACCAACAGTGAGTGAGGCAAGCATAATGGAGACAGCTGTTTAGTCACATGGTTTTAATGTCAGAGTTGTTCTGTTGTTTCCATCATCCACTATTCACAATAACCCTTTTTTAAATACGCCCAAAAACCACCTAAGTATGTATATAAACTATTTTGAAACTTCAATTATAATTTTTAAAGATTTATTAATCAGATTTTTGAGAGAACAAAGAGAAAATAACAGTGCAAATTGAAAAATATATATATAATAGTACAAAACTAATAAAAAATAAATAAAAATAAAACACATTATAGGCCCCATATTGTGCAACACAGTATATGATGTACATAAACAATATACAATGTGCATTCATTTTACAAATTAAGCTTATAATTAGATCAGTTCCAAAAGTTGAGTTTGGCAGCATGGTGTATTAAGTAAAATAAATAATATCAATTATTTTTTATTTAGAAATGTGCAGATTCCATCACTCATTTCTCATGCAATACTTCAAAATGTGCATTAACAGAGGCTGATGGAAACCCAGCTCATGACAAGTGTCATATTGCCTAAAGTAAATGTGCACTGGGATCTGAGCTGAGCTGTGAAATTAACTTGCTATATTAGGATTCTGCCACTTTGGTCTTGTTAATTCTTGTTTTGGTGGCAGAGTCCGGACACTAGTCCTGTCATGTCAGGTATGTTGTGCTCGGCTCGAGTTTTCTCAGGTCGAGCATTCATATTTTCTGTCATTGTCTGTCTTTGTCTTTGTATGATGTATGTTTTTAGCCCTGCAATTGAGTCCTCATCCTTGCCCAACCTCAACCATGACATACTAAACATCAAAATACCATGTGCTAGTTTAAACCTTCTCTCTGTACTGTATACTGTATGTGTTGTATTTACTTATATCAGTTGAGAACTCATGAAGAGTTCAATGTAAAAAATGCAGGGTTCCACACAAATCCTTCATTCTGTCCTAACACAAATGGATTAAGTTAACTTAATTGTTTTGCAAATGTAAACGATTTGAACATAAAACTATTGCATTGCCCCAAAAAACCCTAAGAACTGTGTTGGTTCCACTCGTATTAAATAAGTACTTGTATTGAACAAGCAGCAAAATAATTTCTTAAAGGGTTTTGAGCTTTTGAGAGTCAAAATGACAGCTATTTCTCAGTCAATCACATAAATGAAGATCTGCTGCAAGGACACACACTTCTGACACCTGCACTGAATTGTAATTGGCAACATCGTCACTATGACAAGAAAACCCAGGCATGCTTAAGCATTGTGCACACTTTGTGACACCAACTATTTTGCTTAGTGTAAATCTATTTGGCCCATATTTCATTAGAACCCCGGAGTTCATTTGCAAGCAAACCAAGACCGTCTTTTTTAATGGTGTTGTTCGCTTGTTTGGTGCACATCAAATTTGATCGGCAGCATTCACACTTATTAAAATAAACAGGATTAACAGCAGAGTTCATTATAATCGAACCAAACCTGCCAAGTGTAAACACATCCTAAGAATCCCAATTATTATGAGCCTGTGGAGAGAAAGAGCATGCCTATTGCAAAACCCGAATCTCTGAGGTGATATGATGGTCATTTTTGTGCATTGCTGGTTGCTAGGTGGTTACTCACTGGCATAAGTCAAAAGAGCCCTGTCTCTAGGATATTATAGCTTTAGATATGACTTAATCCTTCAGTGTAAGTCTGAGGGATTTTTTTTTTATACCACTTTTATTTCCTCCGCCAGGTGAATAGGAGTTTAATTGCTCAGAGAAGGAATATTACATCTCCTCTCAATTAGCCATATGAGCAAATGTGCAAAGCCTTTCTGTCTTTATGGGTACAACAGCTTGTTAGCAGGGCAGTACCCTTTAAAATGTGTCAAATTCCTGCAAGCTCATTTCCAAAAAACCCTATTTTTTAAATATATCTCCCTCAGACATTTAAATTAGATATGCAAAGGGCACACAATGTCTTTTCGTTGTCTTGCATTCGTGTAGTGTTCAAATGGCAGATGTGAGAGGGAATATTTTAAAAGTCATAAGCAGAATAAAATACTTCCCAACTTACCTTGAGTTTTATGCATGAATAACATTTTCTGTGTATATATTTAAACATATATTTGAAACTATCTGTAATTATAGTGCAATTAGTTAACAGTAAAATTAGTGGTGAATGTCGACCGAAATAAGTCTTTTTTAATAATTATGAAGATTCAATCACAAAATTTGTTTTTTACAAAATGAATAATACAAACAGGGAAGAATATTACATTATATTACAGTCAAATTTATTTTTGCAAGAAAGTAATAACATAGTTCATATGTTCAAATAAAAATATTACACGATTTTGGAAATATATCTTGTCTGTGGCAATGTAAAAAAAATTTTTAAATGTTTTAAACTTCCATATCAGCCCTGTAGTTGGTGAAGTTTCCAACACAAGCACATTGTGGATATGTACCCCTGTCTACATTTCTGAAGAGCACGAATTATGTAGCAAGAGGTACATCTGGTTGCATTTCGTCTTTAAAACAAATGCTATGGGGTAGGGTTGGGCCGATTGCTGATGGGCAATAGACAACACGATGCTGAGCAAAAAATACACACTTAGGCCCCGTTTACACGAATACGTCTTAGTGTTAAAATGGCATTTTAAAACAAAAATGATCCACATCCAGACCCTGTTTTACCAAGCATTTCTGAATAGCCCTCCAGCCGCTGAAAATGCACATCATGTGACCACACACATACACAGCCACACACACACACACACACACTGTCATGCGCTCGTTTTAACTCCAGTGATCAGTGCAGGTCGGACAGTTTATCAAGGATGTACCGCTGGATCGCATCTCATAGTTGTTAAACGTGATATTCAGACATCCCAAATCTCCCAGAATTTCTGGGAGTCTCCCGCAAATGCATAGAGACTCCCGGATGCCAGCAAACGAGTGATAATCTCCTGGAAATCGCGAGTCTCCCTCCCGGTCCTCAAATAAGTTACCATGTTTAATATTAGACATCGTACGAAATCAAATTGGTTGACTTCGCTGAACCCTGCTATGGGGCGGTATAACGTCGTCGATGGCTTTTGTTTATTTTAGCTCTACCAGCTGACCGCTTACCTCCGCACGTGTATATCATACGTATATATATAATATATATTGCGCCCTCTGGTGGATTTATGCAAAAAGAGGATGCGCAAGAAAAAAATTGAGATCAGTAAAAAGCGTACACAGTGGTCCCTTGGTACGTATCCATAATGAGCCTGGGTTGGAAGATTCTCTGGAGGACGCAAAAGTTTTGCAAATGAACACATTGTTTTCATGAAGACATCCAAAAGTTTTTGCAAAATGGATGCAATGTCTCTCAGATGAATGCAAAGGTTTTATGTACAAACCTTTTATGTTTCATCAAATGCAAAAAAGTCACATTTTTGCAAAAAAAAAAATAATTTGAACTCAGGGTTTCTCAGAGAAACTCAGAATATATCACTAGAGATTTGGGGGTATGATGAGATATCATGGCATCATCAGCACGTGTGCCACCGGCCTTTTGCAATGCTTATATGTTTATTCTTGCATACGCTGTATTAAAATAGTTCTTTCATTTCATTTTTTTTTAAGTACAAACTGATTTCAAGTACACACTGCCATTTTTCTGTTGACTAAAAGGTTATTCAACAAAAATTAGAACTGAACATTTCTTTAAAATCTCATCTCGTCTTGTCATGCAAATGCAAAAGTTGCAAATGCATAGTTTTCTGAAAAATGCTAAAGTTTCATGAGCAAGTGCAAAATTATTTGCAAGATTTCACTAGAGAACACAAAAGGTTTGCCCTTTTTGTTAGAAATATTTTCTCTCAGTCTTCCTCATTAAGATGTCCCTTTAGGCTCTCTGTAGGAAATAGTCTTAAAGCATCAAACGGTAAAACATGCAACAAAGCACATCTTATATTTCCAGCATTTTATTAAAATAACACAAGCTGCTTTCACCTGCAGGACTTGACAGTCATCCAGCTGTAGTCAAACAAGCAAAAGCCAAAATCTATGACTTCTGTGCTTTAATAACGTCCTGAAACAGTGAACAGACTTCCAAAACTTAGTTCATCCAGAAACAACAATTTTGCTCCTATTTACTCATCCTCAAGTAGTTTCAAACCTTTATGAGTTTCTTTCTTCTGTTAAACACAAAAGAAAACCTGAAAACCTGCACTGACCTAAAAACATGAATTAAAAACTAATACAATGGAAGTCAATGGTTACAGATTTCCAACATTTTTTAAAATATCCTCTTTTTTATTTAACAGAGGAAACTCATAACGGTTTAAAACAAGTACAAGAAGAATAAATGAAGACACAATCACTGTTTTCAAGTAAACATTCCCTTAAACTTCACCAATCTTTCACAAATAAAATAAATTTGGAATACAGCTGAAAACCAGTAGCCATTGCCTTCCATAGTAGGAAAAATAAATACCATAAAAAGTCAATGGATACAGACTTCCACCATTTTTCAAAATATCCTCTTTTGCTTTTAACAGGAGAAACACATAAAGGTTTGAATCAAGCAAAGTAGGAAAAAGAAATCCTTAATAGTAAAAAAAAACAAATACAATGGACGTCAGTGGTTAAAGTTTTCTAACATTTTTTTAAATATCTTCTTTTGTCTTTAACAGAATAAACTCATAAAGGCTTAAAACAAAAAAAGGAAGAGAAAATGATGACACAATTACTGTTTTCAAGTAAACATTCCCTTAAATTTCACCAATCATTCACAAATTAAATATATTTTGGATACAGCTGAAAACCTGTAACCATTGACTTCCATAGTAGGAAAAATAAATACCATAGAAAGTCAATAGTTACAGATTTCCACCCTTTTTTAAATATCCTCTTTTTTATTTAACAGGAAAAACTCATAAAGGTTTGAAACTAGCAAAGTAGAAAAAATAAGAGTTTTCCAACATTTTTCAAAACATCCTGTTTTTTATTTAACAGAGGAAACTCATAAAAGTTTGAAACAAGTAAAGGAAGAGTAAATAATGACACAATCACTGTTTTCAAGTAAACAATCCCTCAAACTTCACCAATCATTCACAAATTAAATATATTTGGCATACAGCTGAACACCTGTAGCCATTGCCTTCCATAGTAGGAAAAATAAATGCCATAGAAAGTCAATGGTTACAGACTTCCACCATTTTTCAAAATATCCTACTTTGCTTTTAACAGGAGAAACTCATAAAGGTTTGAATCAAGCAAAGTAGGAAAAAGAAATGCTTAATATTAAGAAAAACAAATACAATGGACGTCAATGGTTAAAGTTTTCTAACATTTTTCAAAATATCTTCTTTTGTTTTTAATAGAAGAATCTGATAAAGCCTTGAAACAAGTAAAGGAAGAGTAAATGATGACAGAATCACCGTTTTCAAGTAAACAATGCCTTAAACTTCATGCCTCAATCACAAAGTATATTTTGAAAACAGCTGGAAACCTGTAGCCACTGACTTCCATAGTAGGAAAAATAATAACCTAAGAAAGTCAATGGTTACAGATTTTCACCATTTTTCAAAATATCCTCTTATTTATTTAATTTATTTAATAGAACCCATAAAGGTCTGAAACAAGCAAAGTAGGAAAAATTAATACTTAGTAGGAAAAATAATACTGTGGAATTCAGTGTTTACAACAGTTTTCTAACATTTTTCAAAATATCTTCTGTCTTTAACAGAAGCAACTTATAAAGGTTTGAACAAGGAGAAGAACAGAAGAAAATGATGACAGAATTATTGTTTCGAAGCATTCCCTTAAACTTCTTACAAAATAAAAGACCTGTAAATCTCAGCATACACACGAACTGCCACGACGGTCAAATGATCTCTGAAAACAACCACATATTGTGTGTTCGACAGCTAAAACCTACAAACTCGATTAAACCATGAAGGATTTGACTTCCCTCCTCTGCAAAAAAAAAAACAAAAAAAAGTGCCAGCGATATGAAATCTCTTTCTGATGGCTTGTTAGGCTTTCAAACGGCTCCATTTCAGCTGCCGAATTGCTGGGATCCTCACATCTAGTCTTATCTCTGCATGTAGCTATAGTACATTCCCATATACATATGAGAGAAAACGGCTTGATCAAAAGGCCCGTGCGCCCAAAGCTGCCCTTGAGCCAAGTCCAACTCGTGGGTGGGGTTGGGGTATGTTTGGAGGGGGGTTAGAGATAACAAAAGCGAATATTCCGATATCTGTTTCATATTCTTTGTCATAGATCAAGGCCAAGACAAGCTGGCGTGGAATGAATTTATGATCAGAGACCTCCTTTGAAGTCTTCGCTGTTCTTTCAAAGAATTGTCTGACGATGAGTAACTTGAAGACTTTCTATGTTAGGTCAGAAAGAAAAAAAAAAACGTGCCCTAGCAGGTGGTGAGAAAGCGAGAGGAAAAGAGAGCGAAATCTTTCCTCTGTCGGTCTTTCGATCTCTGCTCTGCCAGCTTATTTATTAGACATGAGAGGGTCAAAAACTGCCAGGGGCGCCCATTTCAATCTGTCAGCTCT